>NC_056725.1:1654209850-1654369512 GCF_019279795.1 Protopterus annectens
CATGCATGCTGACATCACACCATTTAACTGTGGCCTCCGTGTAAGACTTGTAACTCTTACACAGAGGCTTCGTGAATCCTGCCCACTGATTTTCTGTTATAAAGCAGAGGTTGTATGATTGCCATGCCTTCTAAGTAGCAAATCTAAATAATTTTTGTTTTGTTAATTGCATGAGTAAAACTCAAACCGAACTTATTCATTTCTGATAAAAAATCATTAGACTCTTGCATATCAGTTTGACAAATAATTAAGAGGCCATCTATACTGTGGAAATAATATAAGACATTCATTTTAAAAGTGTTCTTCATTTAAACATTCTATCTCTCACAGCTCTACAAGCACATTTGTGTATCATGAGTGAATGGTGCATTCATTTCTGTTCCTTTAAAATAGTTATGGACAACATCATGAAATTTAAAGAATTTATTGAGCAAACAGAAATTAAGTAATCTTTATCATATAGTCAATAAGTGCATCCAGACTTTAAATGGGTTCCTAATATGTACTGGATGACAGCAGTCAGAGTGTGATCAGTTTATATATGAGTATTAAGAATAGTTTTGGTGTACAGGCTATGAGATACTTTATGTTCAGTCAGTTATTTCATAGCAGCACAGCAGTACTCTTGTAGAGACTATATGGACCTGTAGCCATGGTCTTGGGAGGCAGTACTGATCATTGTAACATCAATGTAATGCAGAGGTGTGCCAACAGATGATGTGCACTACTAGGTGACCACAGTGTTCAGAGTGCCTAACTCATACCTCTCAACTGTACAGATGTTTGCAGAATGTCCAGATTTTCACCTCATATTTTGGTCTATTCCTCATAAAATGTGTGATTTTCTGACAAATCACTGGGATGATATGAGGATTGAGGTCACTAAATAATGATAAACGTTTGTGTTTCAGACTTCATATCATACAGAAAAATGCATGCTAAGACAAAGTCTGTTATTTGAGCAACTTTAAAAGTGTATAACAGCAATATTTAAATTCTGTCCCTATTTTTGGGCCTTTGTCCCCCCATTCTGTGAAGCTTTGTCCAGATTTTTTGTGCTAAGAGGTTGAGAGGTGTGTTAACATGCAATATATAAATGTACTGCACATGGCACCACAAATAAGAAAGTTGCTTACCTCCATCCATCTATTGCTGTTTGGTTCACATTCCCCTATGCATTTGGAAGGCAGATGTACACCATTTGTAATGCAGACCACAAAGCTATAGATAGGGCATAGCAGACTACAATAATCTTTTACCTCAGTTATCAGCATGAAAACATAGACAGACATGATAGATGTGGAACCCTTACCTCCTGTCAACAGGTAACACATCAGCTGTCAGTCACACACGCTCAGTAGGACACAATTCTACAACCACTTACATACTCTATATATATATATAGATTTATAACAATAGTGTTTACACTCATCCCTCCAAAAAAGTGGTTGTTCCCCAAGCACCTTTGGTTCCTTATTGAGGCAAAGTATATCACTGTTGTGTGTCTTATATTGCCCAGAATAAAATAACACCAACTGATTGTTGACACATATGTAACTGCATCTCTGCTGCAGACTATCCCACCCCTTCAAACAACTCTCACTCACTTGAACACTGTTACTCAACAATGCATACCCAGAATACAAAGAGGGTACTAACCAGAACAAGAACTGAAGCCTATTAGCATGCATCATTCTGTATGCCTATAATACAGATGCTGTTTGCATATTGCTAACTCAGCATTCATGATAGCAGGAACTGTAGACCAAACAGTGAACTATTTTGTTGCCTTAGCCCATTTGTTTATTGGTCCCACCTCACACCTCAGTGCTGCAGGCATACAAATATCATGGCTTAGATTCCAAATAGCCAATTCTCAGTGTAAGTGACTTATTTCAGTGTAAAGCCTATCTATAAACAGGTTTACTGCTCTGACCAGATTACAAAATACTTGCTCTCAGCCTGCTCTCAGTGTAAGTGGTCATTTATACTGAGAGCAAAGTATTTTAGAATTGAGGTCCATGACTCATCAAGGAAATCCAGAGCTGGTTGATAATAGAAATATATATTTTTATTGGAGGTCTGGGTTGTTATTGGATTCCTATCCTGCATCTGAGCATATTTTTACCATTACTTTTCTAGCAGCCAGTGGGATTAGAGTCATCCGACCATTTGGATCTAAACTTTTAAACTTATTTATTCTATTTATTAATTTATTTTTATTTTACTTTTATTTATTTGCATTTTATATCCTTTGAGCTACAAATCATTTTACAGCTGTTATGCTCACTTAGAGAATAGTGTAGATTATATCCTTAGTTTCCTGAGGGTTTCGGGTAAAGAGAAGCCTCATATTTCTTTAAGTCACAAAATGAACTTAGAGTTTTGCTGCACCACAAACATGTTTAGACATATTATCACATAGCTAAATATATTCTAAAATAGCATGACAAAGGACCAAGAGAAAACCCCTTAGAGCTCAGAAATCAAATTGAAAACCACAGAAAAATCATGTGTATCTTTACTGTATTCAAAATTTTACAAGAAGAATTTTTTTAAATTCAAATCTGGAGCATTTCTCCCCGGGCCTCCACTGAAAACAGGCTCTGTGGAACCTAGTCGGACTTTCCCGGTCAACAAATGATAAATAAAATAAATAAAATAAATGAAACAAAACATAACCTATTGAAAAAATGAAATGTACTCAATCCTTTTTAATACCAGCCCATAGGACTACTAGGGACATATTCTAATTACAGATGCATACAAGAAAATGCTCACATGTTGACTAAGACATATGGATATGCAAAACAGAAAGTGGCAAACAAACTGAAGACGGTACATATATTACACAGGACCCTCATGGCTACTAGAATTATAACTAAACTACTCATTTTCTACTACAAAATACAACTTGTGTACCCGTGATAAGATTGTTTACATATTTTCATTCATATTAGAATATGACCATCTTATTTTAAAATGAGGAATGGTAGAATTTATATGCTGTCCCACACAATTCCTTGTATTATACACCATAATAGGGCAGAATCTCACATTTGAATTGATGAATTGTCAGCATATCTTTGTAACCGATGTTAGATACAGATCACATCAAAACATATATTTGTGTGTTTGTGTGTGTGTGTGTGTGTGTGTGTGTGTGTGTGTGTGTGTGTGTGTGTGTGTGTGTGTGTGTGTGTGTTTATACACACACACACACACACACACACACACACACACACACACACACACACACACACACTGAATATATATATATATATATATATATATATATATATATATATATATATATATATATATATATATATACAGTATATATATATATATATATATATATATATATATATATATATTTATATATAAATATACAGATATATACAGTATATATCTATATGTAGTCTTCTTTTGGCTTTTCCTGGTTAGGGGTTGCCACAGTGGAACTCCGGTCTGCTAATGATTGGTAGTTGATTTTTATGTGCCAAGTTACCAGCCCTGATGCACAACCTTCAACAAAGGTACGCCCATTCATGCATGTTTCCACGCAGAAGACGCTCTAGCTGAGAATCAAACCGGATATATATATATATATATATATATATATATATATATATATATATATATATATATATATATATATATATATATATATATATATATATATATATATATATGTATATATATATATATATATATATATATATATATATATATATATATATATATAGGTCTACTTTACATGACAGAAAACTCAAAATACTGAATTTCTTTTGACTGAGATCACAATACCTAATTTTCAAAATACTGAACTCATTTGATTGAGACTCTTTATACTGAAAGCTTACAATGCTGAATTTCAAAATAGTAAATTTTAAGCCATAGGCGTGATGTGTTAGCCTTCACCTGTGACTTGTTTGTGATAAAAAAAATTACTGTAGCTTAAAGTGCTGACTGTCAGAATACCGATAGTAGCGTAGAATGTAGTGGTGTTGTGTTTCAAAATGTAGGTATGTGCCTTTACTTTTTATGGGAAGTATCTAAAGTAATATGGCAGACATTTTTTGTGTTCCCAGCAGTAGTGGCAGTGTGTCCAGTACTGTAAGGAAAGTAAAAGGCATATGCCCTTTTGCCACTGTAGTGCGATCCTGTAGTTATTATTTATAGTTGGTGGTGGGTGGGGGTTGCACATAATTTTGTTTTATATCGCCCAATTTCTGTTAAGAGGGTAAGTAGTTTTTGTTTTTAAGTTTTGCAAAGGTTTAGCCATTGGTGTTGTAGGTGTGAATGTCTGTGGAACTGCTTCAGGGGATGGGGCCCACCCTCCCAGGCTGGGAGCAGAGGGGTGGTAGTCACCCAAGATCAACTACCAACCATGGTGTGCAGGATTGTGCATAGGAGCTATGAACAATCCTGCATCAGACTTAGGGTAGACTTGACAACCTGGTGGGGCCTGGTGGCACTAGCACCCATCTTCCAGCACAGCCACCTGTGTGACAGTGAAGGAGCAGTGCTGACACACTGCCCTTGTATTCTGTCTTGTCTGTCTTTTCTGTCTGCAAAGGTAACCAACTTACCTCACCGCACATAACTACATCCCTTATCCAGCATTACACTATCTCCTTAAAAAAATGGGCACCTGCCCCACAAAAAATAGTGCCCCATACATAACTCTCCATTTCACATGTGTCCACTGGACACAACTAAGTAGGTCCAATTGGCTTGACAACACATTTACGTTGTCGTCACCCCTCTCTATGGGGTTTGAGGGTACAAATTCATGTACACATTCTGTACAAATGCACAGGTTTTGCTGTACAAGAAATGGAAAGCTATGGTCCTTTCCTACACCCTTCCTGCACATCCCTACCTGCCTTTCAGTATGTTTTGCTCCCTGCTTGCATCCATTTAGCCACTATGCTATCACCCCCTTTTTCTTTTTAAATTTTAACAAGAGTTTGTGTGAATTTAAGCAGCACACCATGCAAAGCAGCTTAGATGTGCCTTAATGATTTTATGTGTTTCTCACAGTGTTAGACACATCTGCAAGCAATCACCACTGTCAAGTCTAAAAACAGGGACATTGCCAACTACAGCATAATGCATTAGACCACTAGGTCAATCAGCTTTTACTTAAAGCAGGTGTTTCAAGGAAATCATACTGATTGCCACTGACAGACTACAAGTACAGCTACTGGGGAAAAATGTGAATGTCCCTAGGGCTCTGATGCAAAAAGTACACCTCTACACAGCCAAATAAATAATAATGGATATACATGAGGACTGGGATAGCAACTTCTTTAAACACACATGCTAAGGCAGCAATGGCAAAGTACATGTGTACAACTCAGACCCTGCTGCAGAACAACTGCCTTTGAAAGCCATGCACATAATGATGGATGCAGATGTATGTCACAGTCTGTATGTATGCACATATATCTTGCAAATACACCTGCTGCAGCACTGACTCAGTAGCTTAGTCTGTGAAATGCCTTGCATGCAGTACATTTTGCCACACATAGTCCTGGGTTCAAATCCAGTGTGTTGAACTTAAGTTACAGTGTTGTGAATACAGCAAGTAATGACTGAATCATTCAATTTTAATGCACACAGGTTGCTGCTACTGAATTAACTGCTACCCATGTTTGCAAGTCAAAGGCCTGAAGGTAGGGACACACTGCACATATTTGTATAGCCTAACTATATGTTGCCTACTACTCTGTGATTTGCACTGTTACATAACAGATGTGCCTTTAGCACATGCCTCAACTGGACCTGTAAGAGATATTCTTACCCTGGCTCTTCTGTAATGACAGAGCTGACACTGCTGCCTCAATTACACATACAGTTTGTTGTCCTCCAAAGTGCTTACACTCCCTGCTGTAGCCTGGAACATATACAGCTGTATGTTAAGCTAGTTGCTACAGACCTACAATACCTCACAACCCCCTAGAACAAGGGATCCAGACACAGCCATACATGAAGGGAGGTGGTGAAAAGGTCCAGTGAAAGGGACATGTTTCACAGTTTGCCCCTACAAAGACAGTGAGTGCATAGAATAGCAGCTACTGCATCAGCATTCAAATTCTAATGAGTATGAAGTCTGACACTCACATCTCTCTCTCTCTTTACTGACCACAACCCACAATGTTTACCACTGAACTGCCAGATAATCACAATTTCATGGGAAAATGGCCAAACATATCATGCAAAACTGTGGACATACCTCATAAATCTCAGTAATGGAAAGTATTTGCACCTACCCTCCATGATGCCGTAGTCCCCACACCTCACTAATGTCCAGCTCAAAGACTAAGAAAGGGGACAAGGCCTACATGAAGCCCTTAAATATTGCACTGTGGTGCCCTGTCATTGGCTAATGAAAGTGCAACCCAGCTGTTTTGGATGCAATTAGCAAGTCTGAGTCACAGATCGGTGCACAGGCAATCACCTGTTAATGCGTATTACCTACAAAAGACAATCAACTGCTTATGGGGAACAGGTCTGTATGTTGCTTTTCTCAGACAGACAATGGTTTTGCAAGCTATTTATTTATTTATTTATTTATTTTACATTTGTTAACCGTGATAGTCCACTGGACACAGGCACATTTTCAGTGGAGTTCTGGGGAGAAAGGCTCCAGAAATAAAAAATACAGGTAATATATAGTGTATAAGCAAAAAATTACAAAGAAAAGTTACATTCAAGTACAGTTATACATAGCTCAAGTAGTAACTACAGACATAATAACACGATTGGTGAAACAGAGAAGTAATACAACATTACTAGAGTCTCAAAACCTAAGAGAACATCAACATTATATCAGGAGTGACAAGTGTAAAACAACAACGTCATAATGGTTGATGAAAAGTCTAAACCAGAACAAAATCTCATTTTCATTAATCATATGTGTATGTAGAGACCTAGGACCTAGACCCAATAGTTGTCAATTAAAAATCGTCATGTAAGATTAGGAGTTGAGAGCATAGAGAAGGAGGGGCTAAACTACAGGAGGGTCTAACGTGGTGTAGTGCCGGAGCATAGCCAGGTATTAATGAGATGAATTTGAATGACTTTTTAAACTGAGTAAAGGAAGTGATAGTAGGTATATGACTGGGTAGAGCTTTCCAGATTTTAGATACATAATTAGAGAAGAGGGAGACACCTGCAGTATTATTAGATTTAGTTACTTTTAGAATAGATTTGTTAATGGAGCGAAGAGTCCTGTTATTGCTGTGGAGGTGAAGTAGGTTTTGTAGTGCAGGGTTTTTTTTTCTTGATGATACAGAATCTTATGGGCCAGAACAAGTTGATTGTAGTGTAAGAGTTGGGGAAGTTCCAACCAGTTGAGTTGCTTCAAGGATGAGATCTAAATGGGGAGTCTGAGGCGAATCTGACTATTTTGTTGTAGCATGAGTCAAGCTTAGCTAGATATGTTTTTCTAAGGTTGGTTAGAATAGGTGAGGCATAGAGAAGGGTATAAATGAGAGGAGTGTGAGCTATGGTTGCTTTTGTTGACTGGGTAAGGAACTGTCTATTTCTATAGAGGGTACCTAGTTTTTTGTGGACTTTCTTGATGGTCTGGGAGATGTAACTATCAAATCTGAGATTGTTGTCAATCTCTACACCAAGGAGTTTGATGTGATCTGAGGGAGAGATAGTGGTTTTGTTGTTGGACATGGTATTAAAGGTGGTAGTTGAAGAAGAGGCTCTAGTAGGTTTAAAGAGCAGTAGTTTGGTTTTAGCAGGGTTTCGAATAAGTTGGATATTGGAAAACCATGCTTCAATAGAGAGGAATGATTCTTGTGTTAATGTATGAAATTCCTTTAGTGAGGAAGCTGCACAAATTAATGTAGAATCATCTCCATACTGTATAACAGATGCATTGGGGTGGAGGAAAAAAGCTTGTTGGTATAAAGGATGAACAGCAGTGGACCTAATATAGAACCCTGGGGAACACCTAGGGTGATTGGAAGAAGGGGTGAGAGGTCTTGTTTCCACAGAACTGCTTGCTGGCAGCCGGCTAAATAGCTTTGGAACCATGCTATGGATGATTGAGAAAGAGCTAATTCAGATAGTTCTGTGATCAGAAAGTCATCTCTAACCATATCAAAGGCCTTTGATAAGTCAAAGAAGGTGGCAGAAACATATTTACCATTGTTTCTATGAGACTGTACTGTATTGGTGAAGGGCAAAAGGGCAGTGGTGGTACCATGGAAGGGGCAAATCCCATGCTGAGTGTTTGAAAGAAGTTTGTATGTATGGAGATAGTATAATATTTGGCAATGTATGCACTTTTCAAGGATTTTTGCTAAAGGGGATAGTATTGCTATTGGTTGATAACTTGTAAGTTCAATGGAGTTGCCACCTTTATGTAGGGGAAGCATATAAGATATTTTCCAAATTTTGGGGACAATGGCATCTGAAAGCGATCTATTGATTAGAATGTCTATTGGGTAAGCCACTACACCAGTGGCAGTTTTTAGGAATTCCCCTGGTAATTTGTCTGCAGCCAGATTAGTGGGCTTCAGTTATTTGAGGTACTGTTTTATCTTATCTATAGGGTGGGCTGGAATTGGAAGGGGTTATTATTTGTGTGAGTAGTGGAGGGTTCAAAGGAGGGGGGGTTTGTGTTGATTTTTCTGTTGGTTGGCTAGGATTAGAATTGTCTCAGTAAAGTATTTGTTAAATTGAGTAGCAATGCTATCTGAGTCATTTACTAGGGTGGGAGAGGGAGTACCACTTTTTCCTGTTAGTAGTCATTTTAATGGCTGCCCAAAATTTTTGTGGGTGATGTTGGTGCTTGATTTGAAGGGTGGAGTAGTAATTAATCTTGTCAAGTTTTACTAGCTTCTTGGCTTTATTCCTAGGCTCCTTATATTTTTGTTTAGCATCTGGAGACTTGGCAGTATGCCAATGATCCCATGCTTTGTCCCTGGCTTTGAGGAAGAGTTTGGGTTCTTTGGCAAGCCAAGGAGTGGGATTAGTTCTGATTCTTAGGGTTCTAGGAGGGGCATGAAGATTTAGTATGCCCAGAAAGGTGGTATTAAAGTAGCAAACTGCTTTCTTTAATTCCAGGTATTTCATGGGTGCCCGGTCACAATGTTTTAGTTCTATGATGAAGTTGATGGGGTTAAAGTTCTTTTTGCTTCTGATGGTATGGTAGACAGTACCCTTTGTATTATGATTGTGTTGACATAGTAGAAATGTTGGCAGGTGGTCACTTAGACCTTCTGAAGGACATCCTGCAAGAGTGGGGTGATCTAGTCTAGGACTGATCCTTTGTTAGTTGCCTTGTCAGTTATTGTAGGTGTTTGAATGGTTTGGGTAAAGCTGTGGGGGTTAATATGGTTTGAAGGGGGTGTGAGAGTTACAGGATAGCCAATCTATATTGAAATCACCCAGAATTAAAGTTTTGTTTTGGAGAGAGAAAAATGACCAATGAAGTAAGTTTTCTAGAGTGGGTATATTGTTGCCAGGAGGTATGTAGCATCCAATTATGTTCACTAGTTTATGAGAGTTGAGTTTCAGTTGGGTGAACAGTATTTCAGCATTATCCACAGAGGGATAATTTATGCCTAATGGCTGCATTGTGAGGTTATTGTTAAAAAGTAACACAATGCCACCACCTTTTTGTCCTTTCTATCTTTCTTTAGGATGTCGTATCCTGGAGGGATAACTTCTTTGTCACTCATGTGTGGCTTAAGCCAAGTCTCAGTTATGACAGCTATGTCTGGCAAGTATAGTGAAAGACAGGCATGTAGATCATGGATTTTGTTGGAGATACTTCTACAGTTTATATTTAGAAAGAGCAGGTGAGTTGCTTTCCTAGGGGTTTGATTTAAGCTATTGGGGAGATGGAAAATGTGAGATGTGGGAAACTTTGAAGGAGTAGCTGGTCCACGGTTAGAATGTATATCCTCACAGCAAGATAATTTAGAGGCAATGTAGATAATGGTTTGTGAGACTTTTGTGATTTGTTTATTAAATTTAAGGGAGGGTTTGGGATAGTTAGGGTGAGGTAGTATTTTAAAGTAAAAGTAATTGGTAGGTGATAGGGTGAAGATTGAGGGAAAGATTGAAAAGTGAGAATGACTAGTATGGTGGTGAAAAGTAGCAATAGTTGCACAATGTGAAATTGCATGTAGGTGGGTATGGTAGGAGGTGAAGAGGCAAATAGTTGATAGTATAGGTTGTGCAGGAATATGCATTAATAGCATGTTGGTGTAATTTATATGTACTGTAGACTATGATAAGGGTAGTGAATGGGAATATTAGTTAATGGAGCAGTGGTAGAGTGTCAAAAGAGTTGAACATCTTGGATGGGCTAAGGAGGATAGTTGGATGCTGTTGGAAGGTGGGTGTGATTGGGTAATGAGGTAATAGCTGCGGCTAGGTATGACTGGATAATGGATGGAAGGTGTGGTGTAAAGATAAATGTAGGTGTAGTGGTGTGTGTGGGAATTGGGGGTAAGGAAGGGGACTGGAGTGAGCCTGAGTGTAGTGAGGGTAAATGGAGCAGGGCTACACTGCCTGGAAAGCAGAGTGAGGATGCAGATAAAAGAAAATAATCAGTGGAGACAGGTAAGTACTGGGTGCAGCACTAGAAGTAGAAATAAGCTTATAGTAAGAAAGATGATGTGGTCAGAGTAGGTAGAGGTGCTTAGAGGGGATGGTAGATATTACTAGTAGTATAAGAGTGAAGACAAAAAGATCCAGGAGGGTTGTTAAAAGAAAGAGGGGGTGTAAGGCAGTTTCTGGTTGGTTATTAACTGCAGAGCAAACCTTATTAAGAGGCAGTAAGATGAGGCAAGTAAACAGTATAAGACTATGCTTTTGTCTCTTTAAAGATAGTTTCAGTGAGACCTGTGGCTGTCCTATGAAGTAGATGCCTGGAGTCTCTGAATGAGCTAGTGGGGAAACTTATGGTGGGATGCTGGGTTAGGTTATTGCAGCTGTATTCCCTAGACCCCAAATGTCTTTGCCAAGGTATGTCCTTTAAGGGAGAAATGCAGGGTTAAACAAGGAATTTACAAAGTTATAGTCTATGTAGGGTAGGGGGAGGTTCTGAAGAGAAAGTGGAGAAGGTGGTGAGCACAGTGGATGTAAGAAACAGGAGAATATCCTCTCAAGAAACAACTGTAATACCAATATGCAATAGTACAAGGGTAAGAGTGAGTAGAAGTTCTGGTCAAAATAGGATTACTTCACTCTACCAGGTATGTAATACATGTCCCCATATAATGGGATGCAGATGGGAGGATGGAGCTATGGGGAATAGGGATTACAACAGTAGGCCTATAGTACATCTACGGTCAGCTGTTATAAGAAAGCTAGTGGATTATGAGTTAGACTTATTGACAGTAAGGGTGTACACAGCTATGATATGAAATTATGTACTGTAATTCACCTCCATTCAGACTGTCAGTGTCACACAGAAATAGTTCTGACATTGTAAAGGTATCTCTGACTGTCCCTGATGTACTCTGGCTAGGTCAGTGTTTTGTTGCCATTCATACCTCATTGCATAAGAGCTATTGCAAACATACCGGCAACCCCTTACAGCAGGAATTCAGGTCATAGCCATAATTAGCGGGGGAATACAGGCCCAAACTCAGTGACAGAGTATACATGTCGGCCATACAAAATAAGAGTATGACTAGACTAACAGATATTACTGTAGCATAAGTGTTTCCTGAGGGGTCTAGCATGTGACAGCCAGATTTTCTATATTCTGACAACAACCATCAATGTCTGGCCAACCATTTGTCAGACATCCACATGTGTGTGCCAAAAGGACCACATCTAGGAGGCACACGTTCACATTCCAGAAACATCTGTGTAGTGGAGAGGTATGATGCCTACAGGGAAGCTATAGTACAGCAGGTTTGGACTGCTGTCTGTCATTGAGGCACACTGGTGTTGAGGGATTGTCCCCATATAGTTGTTGTAATAGCACACAGCTATTTGTCTGACAGTGGCTGTATGACATAGTAGTGGGACTTTGCCCATAGGGGACACACCACAGTAGACTGCAGTGATGGGTGTAGAGGCATATAGCAGACTCTGTCACGACACACAGAGACAAAACTGCTTTCACTACTATCTTGGTGATAGCCACACATGTAGTGTGTTGATAGACTGTGGTGTATGATGTGTGAGGGAGTGGTGGATAGTGCAATCCATTTTGGTTGTGCAGGGTCTGTACATTGTGGACATCCATGTATCTGGTCCTGTAATGTGTTCCTCTGTTGGTGTCTTGCAGGTATGATGTATCAACAAAGATATCCTCCTTTTTCATCTGCAGAAAATGATGCTATTGTGGATGCCCTCAGACTCTATCATCACATCCTGCTGTCAGGGGTTGCCACAATCAAGAACAGTGGGCAGCACTGTGGGCCGACCTTGTGAGAGCTGTTAATGATATTGGCCAACAGGACAGGACCTACGAGCAGGTTCAACACCAGGCCACAGACATGGTCAATGCCACACATCAAAGGGCAGCGGATGTTGCCAGGGATCATGCTGCAACAAGTGGAGGCCTGCAATACAACAAACACTTTCAGCCACAGAGGAATTCCTGGTGAACATAGGATCAACCTACAACTCCCAGCCAACCATCCCGCCATACATCCTGGAGGGAGGTTCCACAGTGTCCACATCATAGGAGCATCCAGGTAAGCCAACTCTGCTAACCAGTATAATACATTTGCAGTCACTGTGGCAGGCTCTACAGACCCGCACGTGGATTTCAGGGCTATCTGCATTGGGGGGTTGGCTTTTCATCACAGTTGTGCACACATACTCAGAATGGCAGCAATATAGCCAATATCACATTAGCTACTGTACATGTGGATAATATGCACATATTACCTTGTAACACTGCAACATTTGGTGTTGCTGACTGTAACTCTCCCTCTCCATTTCACAGGTATGTCAGGTGTGGCTGGAGTTCATGGTCCTGTACCTGGTAAGTGTGATACTGTTGTTTTGTCTGATTAGATATACCCTCTGCATGTTAAGGGTTGCAATTTTGCCTTTTGCACAACTGTTGTGCTTAGCTAGAGTAGAATAATTTTATGTCCCATTTTGGAACAGTTAACTACAGTGCATAGCCTAGGGAATGACAGCTGTGTATTTGTACAAACATTAACGTATTTGTGCTTATAGTTATGAGCAACTACATAGCCTGGTATACATGAGTCAACTACTCCAAGATGCCCATTCAGACACAATAGGGAAATGGTACATACCTGAGGCAGTGGTATTACAACTGATATAGTATTGTCACGATAGGTGTACTACCTCCCAGGTGTATTGAACTGGCAACATTACCCAGATGTAGCTAACGTGCATGTTATACAGGACCTGGGTTGTCTGTGTATGTTGTTGTGGATGTGTGTGTTGTGCATGGGATCAGAGCTGAGAAGATTTTGGACATGTGATGCAGTAATGGATCTGTATGTGTCTGTGTGGATTACCATACATAATAGTGCATGTGGTAATGTAATGCTTTTGTCTTGCTTCTCACAGGTGAACAGGGGTGTTGGAGCCTGTCCCCTTCACAACCTGATCTCTGTGTCTCATCAGACTTTGATGATGATGGTGGCCATAGTGAGGCATAGGTGGAGTTGTCGGTGGCTGAATCTGTCCTAGAGGTTTACATCCTTATTCTGGTCCCATTGTCCCTGCACATAGTATGCCCACACATTCCCAGTCACCAGAGGTCACAGATATTGAACAGTCAGAGGGTGGTGAAATAGTACAGGACAGTGTGAGAACTATGGCATTAGTGAGTATAGGCACTGGCCATAGCCAGACAGCTATCGAGGTCCCACAAAGGCAGATTGACAGGAGTGCTCGAAGGAGGACTTGTGTCCATCCACTTCCTGTTGCAGGTGTCACATCACGGGTCACTCGCTGCATGTTTTGGGCTGTCATGGAGGCATAAGCACGATCTGAGTGCAGCACCAGATGAATGCTTAGGGTTATGGATGCAGCACAATCTGACATCCATGACTGCCTCCACTGCATTGCTGATGCCATGGAATGTTTCACTGATGTAGTGGACAGACAGTGGGCTCAGACAGTGTCTGTCTTTGAGCACACATTGTCTGTGCTGAAACATGTCGATGATGATACCTGTGCCACATCCCTGCCATCCATATCATTGATGCTGGGACCTGCATATATGTGTCTGATGCACATGGTAACCATATAACCTTACATGTATTTGTGTAGTGTAATAGTGCTATGCCACGGCAGTTGTTGTGGGCCACAACAGGTACTGTATGCTGACGTGTCAGGAGTACACATCAAACGTTGTGCATCTTTGTTGCCTGATGGTACACTGGTGGTAGTGTTACAGAATGAAATGTGTGTCATGGAGCTGTGCATGTTTTTGTCCTAGGAGTCTGAGTGGTGCAACTATGGACACATGGTGTAAATACAGTGGCACAGGATGGCAAAACAGGACAGCAGATATATGACATCAACAAGGTATGCCAGTATATGTGCATGGCTCCCTAGGTGCATATGTGTAGAACATTGTGTCAAGGACAATGGGGACAGTCAGCGTCAACATGCTTTCCTATCGTGTGACACTCTCTACTACCCTTGATACATGTTACCTGGGTAGTCTACATGTAAAACTGTAGATGGTGGCAGGCATAATAAGGCTTATATAGAGGAGGGCAATTTAGGGCTGTGTCTAGTCACAGGGCCATAAAATACATAACCAATGCTTAGGGGTAGGCCACATGGGCATATCTCTAGTGCTGTCAGAGGACATGTTTACACACACAGAGTTAGATGCTGTGAGATTAGAACCCCCTACCTATGCAGTATTACACACTACAGCTCACAGTACTTATCGCATGCACCACACAGTTTATCTGCTACTATACTCTCAGCCAGTGCACTTAAGGTGGATGACATCAGCAGACCTTGTAAAGGAGGCCACTGTTGAGGCTAGCATCTAGTCAGTGAGCATAAAATGCATAACAATTGCACAGAGATACCCCATGGGGGCTTGCCTAAAGTGCTGCAAGGGGATATATTCACACACACACAGACTTGGATGTTGTGAGATTAAACCCCCTACATATTTAGTATTACACATTATAGCTTGCAGTACTTATTTCATGTTCCACACTGTTTACCTGCTACAAAACTGTCAGCCAGTCCTCTTAAGGTAGATGACATCAGCAGGCCTTGTAGAGTAAGGAATTTAGAGGCCAGCAGCCTGTCATAGGGTCAAAAATGCATATCATTGCACAGAGAGAGCACTTATGAGCATGTTTAAATTGTTGTGAGGGGATATATTGACACACACACACACACACACACACACACACACACACACACACACACACACACACAACCACACACACAGTTGGAGGATGTGAGATTAGAACTCTGATCTGTCTTGTATTATATATTATAGCGCACAGTACTTATCACATGCATCATGCTGTTTACCTGCTATTACACTGTCAGCCAGTGCTCTTAAGGTGGATGACATCAGCAAGCCTTGTATGGGAAGGAGGTTAGAGGCCAGCAGACAGTCACAGGGCCAAAAATACACACCATTGCAAGACTACAGTGCATATGAGCATATCCATAGTGTTGTAAGGTGATATATTAATACACACACACACACACACACACACACACACACACACACACACACACACACACACACACACACACACACACACACACTCTTCAAGGATGTGAGAGTAGAACTCTTACCTGACTAGTATTACACACTACAGCTCAAAGTACTTATTGCACGTGCCACAGGTTATGTCTGTTGTATATGTGGATGCAGGCACAGTACTTGTGGAGTACACTAAGTGGCCTTGTGTTAGATAGCATGTGTGGCTTGTAGAGTGAACCTGTTTGATGCTGTTATTCTGTCTAGTGTCCCAGGAGTGGGCTACCTGTTAATGCCCCTGCTATGTGTGTACAGTTACTAATATCGCATGTCTGGCCGGTTGCAGTTTTGTAGGTGGACAATTGGCCAGTGACAATATGGTCTGTCCAAGTCCTGGGTTGTAACCATTGCACATTACACCAGCTACTCACTGTTGTCTGTCTACAGGCTGACATTCAATGGGCACAGGGTTCTGGGGTGAGTGGATTATGTCATTTTGCGGACTTAGTCTGTTACCATCAGACAACTGTTGTCATGTGTAAGTGCAGATAACCCCAGCATTCTGCATGTAAGTGGGGACATTCATAAATCCCCTCACACATATACACATGTATATATATATATATATATATATATATATATATATATAAATATATATATATATATATATATATATAAATATATATATATATATATATATATATATATATATGTATATATATATATATATATATATATATATATATATATATATATATATATATATATATATATATATATATATATATATATATATATATATATATATATATATATATATATATATATATATTTATATATATAACAGAGATGTCATCTTAACTGTTGTGTGTGTACATTATGTAACTGTGCTATGTAGATATATCTGGAGAGTCTATATCAGTCTACACATTTATTTAGCCGTATATATATATATATATATATATATATATATATATATATATATATATATATACATAGGTCTACTTTTACTTGTCAAAGTTACATTTCTTCAACAAAGAAAAGTACGACCTCAATTACGCAAAAGTGCACTTCAATGAAAGTGCAATTTCACAAATTCTGGTTCACTGCACCAGTAATAAAAATAAAATTGCACACTATAAAGGCAGTTTTGCAGGGGGCAAGCCCACCTGCACCCCCCACACCCCCAACTAATATTCTAAGTCTGAGATTGCACTACATGCTACAAGCATGCTACAGTGGGGATAAAGGAATATACCTGTTTCTCCACTGTAGTGTGATCTCGGAGTTAGTATGTATAAAGTAGCAGGGGTATGGGGGGTGCAGGGGGGCTTCCACCCCTGCAATACTGCCTTTATAGTGTGCAATAGTATTTTTATGACTGGTTCGGTGAACTGGAATTCACGAAAGTGCACTTTCATTTAAGTGCACATTCGTGTCATTGGTGCCATACCTTTGTTTGTCGAAGAAACATAATTTTGACAAATAAAAGTAGACCTATAGACCTATATATATATATATATATATATATATATATATATATATATATATATATATATATATATATATATATATATATATAGATATATATATATATATATATATATATATATATATATATATATATATATATATATATATATATATATATATATATATATATATATATATATATATATATATATATATATATATATATATTTATATATATATATATATGCCACATACTGATATGGTAATCATGTGTGTGGGAGATAGGGAGAGACAGACACATATACATAGCTGTCTATTTGCACAGACATAGTATCACATAGCAGTTCTTTGTGCAGATGAGGCAACAGATATGGGGTCAAGTTAGCAAGTGTAGGATCATGCCCATTGTGACTGTCAGGAATTATCAGGTGAGTCCAGGCCAGACCTACCTGTACTCCAGTCTGGGATTTTGTGTGCTGCAGCCAATTGGCTGCTGGACCTGTTTCCACAGTCCAACACCTCCCTGATATTTTGTCCAAGGCATTCCCCGGCTGTTTGCCGAACACAATATGTGACCCATACCTATCAACTTTGCAGATTGCAATAGAATGTGTGGAGTATTGCATCATATTTCTGGTACATTTTCATAGCATTGTGATTTTCTGGCACATTAGGGCCAAAACATTGTAGACTGACATTAGGAAATGATGAGAGACATTTGAGTTACTGACTCCATACACATCAGGAGAGTCATGGTAATGCTAGACCTGTTATTTGATCAACTTTCCACATTTGTCTGGCCAGTAGTTAATCCTTCTTCTTATACTTGGGCCTCTGCCTCACTATTGTTCATGGCTTTGTCCACATTCCCTGCTCTAAGAGGTTGAGAGGTATGATGTGACTGGGGTACATGATGTAACACCACACACAGGGTGACAGTGTTCATACCTCTCACTGTACATGATTTTGCAGAATGTCCAGTATTCCACTCCATATGTCTGCTCTATTCCTCATACAGTTGTGTTTTTCTGGTAATATACTATAAAATGCAGTCCACTGAATTTTTGTAAGTACTGACAAAGTTAACTGAGGGCCTTTACATACTGCGGCTAATCTGATCTGTTGCAACCTGCTGTTATACTAGCCACTTCTAGGTTACTCAGAGCATGTATAATGTCTTTAGGTTTGGACCTCTGTCCCTCATTTTCTCTGGCTTTGTTCAGCTTCCTTGCAGTAACAGATTATGGTGTTATGACACTCTGTGGGACTCCTACCTTACGAGTAACTCACATGCAAAAGTTGTAGGTGCAGCCAGCTTAAAACCATCAACACCATCAAGCATGCTAATGTCTTTAGCCCAGTGAGCCACACCAGCTTCCACAAAGTGAGATTTAATTCCTCACACTATCAACAGCATACAGACATACACTGTGACCCCTGCTGTGACCCCTGCATTTTGTGTAAAATACAACATATGGCCAGGTTCTTTGTGACAGCCCTGGAATTGTGTGGTCTGCTGATATATCCTTGCAAACATACTGTTACTGCAGTTGTATGGGAACACTGATGTGTTGGGGGTAAGGACTCTGGTATTAACAGTCATGCATCTGTCCTATAACCCCACTGTTTGGTATTTCCCTTGCTTAATGCAGTGGAGTTTCCAGCCATGTGGCCTAATGCATATTATGGGGCACCAAGTATTGGCCAGAGTACCTGTTGTCCCAAGTATTTGTTAGTTCTCTGCATGTAGCACAGTAGCCCACTCTATTCCCTTGCATACATGTAGCAGGTCCATACATATGCTACCATAGTCTAGTACCCCATACATTTGTTGAATAGGACAGTGACTTACCTTGCGAATGCAGTGGTTGAGAAACCTGTGCTTCAGGGCTGACTCTGTCTGATGCATGCAGTACACAGCCAATACATGGTTAGGTACAGGTTGTGTGGTCTGGCTGACATCATTTTGACTATGTATGTGAGTCAGCATAAGGTGTCAGTCCCTAGGACCCTAGGTTGTTAGCGCATGTGCTATGTGTTGTCTCTTGGCCAAGGCCAGGGCATACTGGGCATAGTTACATCTGCCTACAGGGGCAGCCTCAGGGGGACCTAGGCACTGGTGGGGGCTATGTATCCCTTCCTTCTGATGATCCTGCCTCAGCTGTTTCCACAGAATCATATTGTGTAACATGGCACATGCCATGAACATTTGTGCTTTTGTGGTTGGAGAGTAATTACGGGTTCCAACAGATATATCTAGGGACTGGAACTGTGACTTGAGCAACCCAAACACATGCTCTGTGATGTTCTTAGTTTGTGCCTGTGCCTCATTATGGCATTCTTTGGTAGATGCGTGTGCATTTCTGATAGGTGTCTCCATCCACAGTTCCAGTGCATAGCCGGCTTCCCCCAGTAGATGGCCGTACAGAATATCCCCCTGGCAAATATCTGGTACAGCTGTGATGCATGTCAGATATGGGAGTCGTGATAACTTCCATGACTGCAGCACACACATTCATGATAATACCCTGGGCATTGCACATGACCTGGCAGTTGATGGAGTGATACCCCTTGTGGTTGATGTAAACTCTACCCTTCTCATTAGGTGGGGCTTTGATGTGTACATGAGTGCAGTCTATGGCACCCAATACCTCAGGGTAGTGTGCTACATGGTAGAAGAGTCACATACTGCTAGCCTTCTGCTCAGAGGTGCAAGGTAAATAAATGTGCTCACTGGCATGTGTTAGCATGGCATCCAAGAAATAGTGGAGTACCCTGGATGCTGATGCCTGTGAGACCCCCATCATGTCCTCAGGTCATATTTAGAAAGTACCTGTAGCTAGTATCCTAAGGAACACACATACCATTGTTTCCCACTGGGATGGATTCCCCACTGTTGGCTCTGGGTCTGAGTTGAGGGTGGCAGACCTTAGTGAGTTCATGTAGTATGTCCTTGTCCACCCTGTAGTGCTCTACAATCTCTAGCTCATGTAGCTCCTGGAAGGTTACATGGGCCTGAACACTCTTGTCCTTCTCAGTCTAGGCCTATTGTCAGCAGTAGCATCAGCAGTGACCTCAGCATCTAGCACATACAGATGTAGCAGAGATGCAGCAGCCCATAGCATTGTTTTAGTTAAACATCCCACGTTTGTACTTCACTGGTGCAGATTATGGGGGTGAAATCAGATTGTGGGGTATATGCAACTTTTCTAGTGCTCTGCTGTAGGTACTACCTGTCTGTTTGGCTACCTATGATGCATTCCACCTGCCAAGTACATCACTATCAGTGTTTTAATGGCCCAGTTTAAGTGGTACAGGGGTCATCAGTAATTTATATATGATTGGCTTTCCTAAGCAATTTTATTTTATTTTTTTAAACAGCCTTCCCTGCTAAGGACTCCGGATGGCATGCAAACCTCTGCCACAGATACAAACAATGCTCAGCACTCAATGGACACATCCCCATAGATGGGCATGCTCAGAACAGCTGTGCACCATGAAAACTATGTAAAATACATGCCCCAAAGTTAAACAAAGCTTAGCAGGCCCTGGAAACACACCCCTGCTCAGCTCAGTGGTGCGCCATGCAAATAGGCACCACTGAGCTCCAATGTGCTTAAAGAAATACAGACATAACCCCTTTTGATGTCAGCTACCTCTTCTGTGGACACCAACATGACTCTGGAGCTACATGGATGTGATCTGTGGGCACGAATATCCATTTTTGCTATTCATTTGCATACAGATCCATGCACACATCCAAGAAACCCCACTATAGACCGTGCCTCCTTACTAACCAGAGAAACCTACCATTGTAGATATTCCATCAAAGGCTCTATAATGCATTATTGTGACATATTTTATTTTTTTTCATTTTTACACTTTTAAATATATATTTTTTTGCATAACGGCATGTTTGCACACTGCTGTGGACGACATGAACATAATATGAGTATTAAAAAAAAATTTACGTTATTTTTCATTACTTTTTGGACACACAGGGCTTAGTTCTGAACATATCTGTGGCTGCTATTCTATTTCTATCCTTCTAACTGCGCTTTTACAGCCCCTGTTCACTTTTTTATCTCATGTACATGGAATTTTTCCATGTACACTTTGGACACATACACAGGGTCTGCACTAATGCTTATCTGCTTGCTGGATCACTCCAACACCCTCATTTGCGTGCAAATCACCTGCTTATGAGGTGATTTGCATGCCACAGACACTTCCGTGTTCGCACACTCATGCATGCCCCTCAGCTCCATTTACTGGATCACATAGCTACTTACTTCCATGTAAGAATGGTACTACTATGCCTACATGGAAAATAATCCATGTAGGCTTTACTAAATTCCCCCCATAGACATACACACACATACACATACACATACACACACACACACACACACACACACACACACACACACACACACACACACACACACACACAGACACACTCTCTCTCGCATGTGTGGACACACACACACACACAAACACATGCACACACACATTGAGACAAAGAGAAGTATTTATTCTTATGTTACCTCACAATTACAGTTATATCTGGATTTTTTTCTTTATTAACTCTGAAACAAAAAAAACATTGCACCGTTATAAAAAAATATTTTTCCTCAGGAAGAGGTAAATCAGGATGAGTGAGACTTTGGCAAATATCTGTTTGGACAACTGAGACTTTGGTAAATGTGTTAATTATTCCACTTTAAAATACATTGTTACTGAGCTATCTCTACCACTTTTTATTTATTTTAAGGTAAGAATATATAATACCTTCAGTCATACCTGATCTCAGAATCCATTGACAGAAGCTTTGATGGGGCCTTCTAATTTAGTGGCTTAAATATGCTTTAGAAAAACATGTTTTTTTTTTTTTTTGTTCAGAATTCTTTGCCTTAACTACGTTTCAGCGAGAATATTGAAATCCTGCCCTTTCTTGCAGTTATAAGTAAAAAACTGTTTCTTTATTGCTTTAGCCTTTGGGGATTTATATAATATCATTTCCATCAGCCAGGTTATTAAACATAAATGAAAAGCCAGTACCGGAATGGTGTTGCATTATAAGTGCAAATGTGTAAACTTATTTTGAAAGGTTTTGTTTTCAGGTTTAAAATCATTAGACCTATGAATGCATTTTTTTATAAAAGCAGAAAAAGCAAATAAACCTGATCTTCAATATATTAATGCAGTATTTTCATTCATAATGAAGTTCAAGCAACACTTGTTTTCTGAATAATGCAATATCACTTACTTTTAATTACATAATTACAAAAATATAAGCAGATTGCATCATAGCATCTATCCCCGTGAAGTATTAAAAACATGAGATACTCTTGAAACTAGTTTTTAATTCTCATATCTTTTAAAACAACTTTTTTCTTGTATTTGTTCTTGACATTATATTATGTCTAGGTTTATTATTTCCTATGAATGTATAGCTGAAAGCAAAGCACACTTGAGTATATTATAAGCTAACATCATGGTGCAAATCCTAGATCTAGTTCTTGTTAATCATCCTGTCATTTTAAGATGGTGAGTCAAGTTCCTAAAGGTCATACAGAGTGAAGAAATGAAAATAAAGTTAGCTCACTGCTACACTGAATGTATGTACGCTGCTTAGAAGCAAGCTAGATTCACACCTAGGTTCCAATGCACTAAAAACACACTGTGCATAAGCAACACCTGATATGTGCATAGCGACCAGATGCAAATAATGTGTAATGCCATAAAACAATGTGTACACACTATATAATGCCATAAAACAATCCCTGGGATTCATGAAGCTCGGCGCAAGGACGGCATTAGTCTTGCGCCAACCGTGTGGCGTAGAGATGGTGCAGCAGCACCACATGCATATTAATGAAGGCATGCTGCCGTAATGGCCATGTGCATAGAAAACGTGTACGAGTGCAGGGGACATGTCCAAGCGCTGCATGGAGGCGTGAAATGTTGGCTGCATACGCGCAACCTAAAATGCTGACTAGTACAGCCTGCCTCTAATAGTAATCACACCTGTTAGTGTCCGTGGATACTGAAATGTATGCAAAGCATACAAGACGTCATTGCGAACACCACAATAAGAAGTAAACACAAAGGCACGTAGCTGAATATTGAGTCCCCGTCCCTCGAACAAAGATATTTAAAACCCTGTGCCCGTATTCCATTGTAGTGTCACTAGTTATACCAAATGGAAGCGAAACGCATCGTGTTAGCGCGCCGCCAATTGCCAAGCCTAGCCCAGTGGTTTGGGTTACCACCTGTCCTACATTGTGAGGGACAGTCCCCCTCTAGACAGGTGTGTCCATACCAAAATCATAATAAATGTGAAATGTCCTGCGATAGTAGGACATAATTATGTCCCATATGTTATGTAATAGTCCCATACAGTACGTATGTCCATATATAAAATACCTATATGTTACAAGAAACAGAATAAGCAAGTAAACAAAACAGAATAAGCAACTACACCACTACAACAATAAAAGCTTATATGTAGGCATGAAACTAAAGTACTATCCTGTGTAATGACCGTGGGTATGTGTTGGCCCATAAACTCAGATGTGTGCCATGAAAATGTCCTATCCAGGTCATATGAAAAGGTGGCAACCCTACCAATGGTCAGAGCATTCACCCAATAACTGCCCATTCGTGGTCCAAGTCGTCCTTGTCAGGACGGCCCATAGATGAACGGGTATTACCCGGGTCTACCTACCATGTCATGAAAGATAAGTATTTGCGAGTACCTATGTGCATGAAGTACAGCATGTGGATGATCTGAAATGTTAGTGTAGACCTCACAACCATATTGGTTCCAGAGATATGTAGTGTACGCAATGTATTCTGTTGCCTGTGCCATGAGCCATCAACTAGAGAAGGGGATGAATGTTGTTTGTGGAATATGGGGGTGGGGGGTGATGGGTGATGTAATAATTTGCCAAGGGGAAACTGGGTTGAATGCACAATAGGTGAACTGGAGGTCTACGAGGGAGTGGTGGGTGAATCAGGAAGATAACCAAAGAACAAATATACACATCCGCAATACTATCCTACAAACATGTGAACATTAAAATGTGCAATACACATGTACAGAAACGTTACTGGCACATACCCACATAATGGTCTGGCCTGAACTGAGCCATCCAATCCCAACACACCTGGATACATAATTGAATACCCATCATCCCCTTCACAGCACACCACCACCCTCCTTCCTGAACGTACACCAAAACCAGCCATACTCAGGCTGCTAGATAGGCACGGCCATATCTGCACATAGTGACCCCTACCCATATCTAGTAGGCAGTCTCACCCTAGGCAGTCTCAGGATTGCAAACTATGTATTGCTTGCATGTATAACCCTACCTTACAGCCATAAAGCAAAGATGGCCATCGGTCCCCACAATTTTTGGATATCCCTCATGGGATATGTATCTGTTCTAAACATTAGACTTGGTGTCACGACATGATGTCCAGTCCTGTATACATCTGGACACAAGTTATAGTAATAGAAAAAAATGGAAGATACAGGAAACAACTTGAAACGAAACCAATAAACAGTAGTGAATTCCCCGATAACAGGAAACCGATAAAGGCAGTCTCACAGTGTTAAAGGAACAATAAGTCTCAAGATGTCACAAAATAATCCTCTCGCAAGACTCTGCAGTCCGTAATAAAGAGAAATTTATTTACACATAACACAATACAAGTCGATTAAGCGCTTTCATTTCCTGACCGGAAACCATCAGAATGAATGTTGTTGCTACACAAGGGCTTTTATACATCTTCGAATTAGTTAATTAATTAATTCAATAATTGATAATTTTAAAAAAACAATTAGTGACAAATAGTGTTGCCTTGAAATTCAAGATTTTAAGTAGGTTACAAAAATGTTAAAAGTTAAAAACGAGAGATAAAATGACACATAAATAAATAACACATAGGTACGCTTGTATACTGTTGTTAATGTATAGTATGTAACTTAACAATAAAAGTCACATTAGTTAGTAAAGAGGTACAAGTAATTTTTTCATGAAAAAAATATATACATGTATTTATATTTGTATAGTTCATGAAAAAAATATTTATAAAAAATATGTATAAAAATATAGAAATATATATATAAATATATATATATATATATATATATATATATATATATGCATATATCCTTAATTTTTTTAAATTTAAGGATATATGTATATATATATATATATATATATATATATATATATATATATATATATATATTTTTATATTTATATATATTTATATATTTTTATACATATTTTTTATAAATATTTTTTTCATGAACTATACAAATATAAATACATGTATATATTTTTTCATGAAAAATTACCTCTTTACTAACTAATGCGACTTTTATTGTTAAGTTACATACTATACATTAACAACAGTATACAAGCCGCATTCTATGTATTTATTTATGTGTCATTTTTATTTCTCGTTTTTAACTTTTAACATTTTTGTAACCTACTTAAAATCTTGAATTTCAAGGCAACACTATTTGTCACTAATTGTTTTTTTAAAATTATCAATTATTGAATTAATTAATTAACTAATTAGAAGATGTATAAAAGCCCTTGTGTAGCAACAACATTCATTCTGATGAAGTTTCCGGTCAGGAAATGAAAGCGCTTAATCGACTTGTATTGTGTTTTGTGTAAATAAATTTCTCTTTATTATGGACTGCAGAGTCTTGCGAGAGGATTATTTTGTGACATCTTGAGACTTATTGTTCCTTTAACACTGTGAGACTGCCTTTATCGGTTTCCTGTTATCGGGGAATTCACTACTGTTTATCTGGACACAAGTTGTATGAGCAGTAGTTGTCCACAAGACTGCTCAGCCTCCAGCTGGTTCTGCAGAACCTATGACCCGGGATTAAACACCTGACTGTGATGCACATCTCCCCAAGAGCATTATCGGGAATATAAACTCTACACATTCGCATAGTGGCAGTCGGATATAGGGTGCTTATGGCACTTTAAACCCGACGTAAGTAGGGTTACCACCTGCCCCACCTTGAGAGGAATGAAACACCTGACCGTGATGTATGTCTCCCCACGTGCATTATCGGGAATATATACCTTACACATTCACATATTGGCAGTTGGATATAGGGTGCTTACGGTGCTGTAAAGCAGACGTAAGTAGGGTTACCACATGCCCCACCTTGTGAGGGACAGTCCTTTTTTGGGCAGTTGTGTCCAGACCAAATATAATACAATGGCAAATGTCCTGTGATTGTAGGAAATATGTCCCATATTTCATGTAACAGTTGCATAAAACAGTTATTTATGTAAAATACTCAAAGTTACAAGAAACAGATGAAGCAAACAAACCCCTATAAGAATAAGCATTTACTTAGGCAAATAAGTAAAGTTCTAACCTTTGTACTGACCATGGGTATGTGTTGGCCTGTAAAATCTGATGTGTGTCCTGAATATGCCCCGCTTTGGCCATATGAAAAGGTGGCAACCCGAGACGTAAGTGGGTATGCAAGCATGTATGTGCGACGGGAGGTGGCGGTGATTCAACTGTATGGGAAATGTAAATGAGCATGTAGGTGTATATGCATGTGTAGGTACAGACCGATACACACACACACACACACACACACACACACACACATATATATATATATATATATATATATATATATATATATATATATATATAAAACTAAATATATGTAGATATGAAGAATGAACATGGTCACAATATAGGAAATCCTTGTAATAGTTAGTGCTGTTATATATCAGGATGGCCATAGGTGAGCACACCTCTGTCTCCCCAACCACAGGTAGGACGCTAAAAGTGGAACGAACAATCTCCCCTTGCTGACTTTTAACTTGGTACAGGGCAGTCCCGGTCCCCAGTAGGACAAGGCTAAACCCAGAAGACCATATGAACACCCTGACAATCAAACACACGTATGTGCCAGGACCATATAGGCTGTGGAGATCTGAATATCCTCGGAGTGCGTCAACATGCGGCACGAGTCTAGAGCAGTAGGGAATAGGGAATAGCGCATGTGTAGTAGTGTGTTTTTCCCAACAGGGAAATGGATGCCTGCTGTGTAAGTGAAGTGATGAGGCGTGTGTTCGTGTAACTATGCACCATGGGTATACATATAAACGAGGCAGAACACCAGTAATGTAGTGGTTAGAGCATCTGCCTAATGAAAAGCCATTCACAATTCAAGGTCGACAATAGCACATATCATTTTCCTTGTGGAATGAATGTTGCTCTGCTGTAAAGCCAACATTTAAACATGCAAAGGTGAACGTGTGTATCGCATGGGACTATTAACCAGATCCTTTCAATCAAAGTGGTATTGTCATAATGTATAAGGCACAAATAAGCACAAATAAGCGACAGTAAACATATGTAATGCACAGTAAGCATAGGCGAGTGAGCCTGCGCGGGTGTAAGCAGCTCCCAGCATAGGAAATGTATGTTTGTATGTACAGATGTAATATATATATATATATATATATATATATATATATATATATATATATATATATATATATATATATATATATATATATATATATATATATATATATATATATATATATATATATATATATATATATATATATATATATATATCTACACACACACACACACACACACACACACACACACACGTGTGTATAGATGTATATCTACATACATTAGAAATATATGTATATATATATATATATATATATATATATATATATATATATATATATATATATATATATATAGATAAAGAATGGACATTGTAACAGTAAAGCGTACACAAGGGCTGTGAAGTGAATCAAGAGCAATGTTGGTATTATAAAGTGCTTTCAGCATATGTCATAAAAAGCTGCCCAGGAGTGAACAGAGCACTGCTACTCACACAACAGGCAGGGTATTACCAGTGGGAGTAACATCCTAGAAATGCTAGGTCTACTTTACGCACAGACGGAATGTAGTCCCATGCTGGGACCTCCAAAAACTGGAAAGCGCAAATGGCTGTATTCCATAACCCCAGGAAAGGCACGTATGTGCAAATATACATGGTGTGAGACCCTGTGAATACACGAGGCGGGATAGAATGTGTGTAGGGCCTCAAAAGCTCTGGACAGGGAAATGTGTAAAGGTGTGTCATGGCTACGATAAAAAGTGGAAAATGGATGTTATGCATGTAAATTTAACACAGGTGGTGTGGAGGAACTATATGTATGCAATTATGGATCCAGGCGTGCCAGGGTTGGATGGGCCGGTTCTAATGGACCGCCCCGTGGAGGTCAGCTAGGTTGTAATATGTATATATGCATACTCACATGCAGACAACAATATATGTTGAAGTACAAATTCTATAACACATACATTCCATTTGTTGACATAAATAATAGGAATGTGCCCATACAAACATCGACAGTACATGGAATAATAGGCTGCGCATAAGAGGCATGGGTCAAATCACACTATCACATTCCAATTGCCATCGGTAATCCATACATGAACATATAGCGACATCTGTCCGCTGTATAACGTGCTATATACTGATTACAAGATAACTGGAGTGTGTCGGTGTTATAATGAATAAGGCACTAGTATGCTGGTGAAGCTTATAAACACCATTACGCATGTGTAAGTGCGTATGTGCGGGGAATGTATTGACACACTGATGTACATATATATAGTTATATATATATATATATATATATATATATATATATATATATATATATATATATATATATATATATACATATATAAAACAGCAAAATATGAATATACATGTATGAATACATAGGCAGATATGCCTGTATATATTAATGTAAATAGATATATATATGTTACAGTAAATATACACATGTATATACCTAGGTTATGTTACAGCAGTTAAGGGGAACATGTTTAGACCGGGCATATGTTGGTGGGAGGTCCACTCAACAAACGTCTACTTACCACCCCCCCCCCAGATAGGCCGGTGAGACATACAGACATTAAGGTAAATACAACATTCCCAGACCACCGGCAGGAAACTACCAGTGGGAGAGATCTACAAGGTCTACACTTTAAACATGGACTGCGACGTCCCTTGCGGGACACCAAAAATTTGGTGACTTCAGCCAATGGGAGTAACACAGTTACAACCAGGATATAGCTGTACATGGAACAGTAGGTTGTGCAAGCCTGATACCACATGGACTGACACAACATATGACATGTGTCCTGATACAGGGAAAGTGGGCAGTGAGTAGGGGTGTGTTCATATCCCACCTGCATCCACCTGTCTCCACAGTAAGAATCAGTGCTGTAGAGTAGTGGCAGATGGGGGAACTATGGGTATGCGATTATGGGGCTAGGCATGCAGGTGCTGGCTGGCAGACATGTATTAGGACCACCCCATGGGTGTAAGTAATATTCCGATGTGGGTATAGCAGATGTCCATACCTCCCAAACTGTAAGAGCACATCTACTGGACAGTGCATAAACCATTGGGGGACTACATAGGCACCATATCATTGAACTGTCCCAGATTACCAGGGATGTCCGTGATTACAAATCAGAATCTTAACACAGTCCCAACTAAACCATCCTAGAACTAGTGATATTAGGAGGAAAGGTGGCGGAATACACGTAATGAATAATGATAACATGTAAGAGCCATAAACTGCATGCACCTCAGGCAATGTGTATGAATACATATGTGCTCTGTGTCCATCAATGTGTCAGGTTAATAGCATCAACCTTCTAAATGTGTCCCTGAGGTCATTATGCAGTGTCCCTGATTCAGTGTTTATTCTTCCCCATTCGTATGAGAGGTGTGATAGTGAGAGAAAGCACATGTTCTGCCGACTACCTTAGAAAGTTGATAGAATAATAGGTTTGGGGTTACCACCTGTCCACCTTTGCGAAGGACACTCCCCTGTGGGCAGTTGTGTCCTGCATAATAACTGTAATTAAGGCAAATGTCTTGTGATTTAGGGCAAAGACTACCTATATTGTCTGTAGTAGTAGCATAAAACAATTATATTCCTCTGAAACAGCTAAATGTTATAGGTAACAGTATAAGCAGCTATAATGTTACAAGAGTAACCTTTTATTTAGGCAAAACAGTGAAGTACACCCCTTTCTACTGGCTGTGGGTGTGTTGCCCTGCAAAGTCTGATGTCTCTACATACAGGTCCTATAGGGTTGCTACCTTTCCAAATGGCCAGAGTGGGACATGTTCTGTAGAAATGTCAGACATTCCAGGACTAAACATACCTACAGCTGTGCATAGTACAGGATTACATTTATTTGCACAAATAAAAGCTTAATCAAGTTGCATTTGAATTGCTTATGCTACTTCATATAACATATAGAAGTGTCATATATAAAATAACTGTTGTATGCAATTATTAATGAAACGTAGAATATAATAATGTCCTGTAATCTGGACATGTGCTATGTCTTGCTTATTTTTGCACTGTCCCTCGCAAAGTGGGACAGGTGGTAACCCTAAAGTCCTACCTTGGCCAATTAAGAAGGTGGCAAACCTATAATAGGTATGCAGTAGCATGACCCATCCGACGGATGTGGCTACCACAACCCAACTACTCATTTGTAATGCAGGGTCTCGGTTCCCATGTAACAGCCAGAAGGGAGCAGAGTGTATGCAGAACACACAAATATGATTAATTAACTGGATGGGCTGCTGATTCCATACAGTTGAATGCCATGCCGTCACCTAATGGGAAGCCATTACCGATACTCTAGTCATGTAGTCCTATGTGATAGGCATTGCAAGGTGGGAGCAGATTGTAAGAGGAACACACAATTATGAATGATTCACCGGAGAGGCCACTGATTCCTTACAGTCGAACGTCATGTGGTTGCCTAATGGGCAACCATTCCCGATACTGTAGTCAGGAGTGGCCTTAGGTATAGTGGTGCCCTAGGCAGAGGGCACAACAGCACCCCTCACCACACCACCTAGTGATCCCATCCTGGTCTACCTACAACAAATGAATACTGGTAAAGTGCCCCCACTAAAGCGGTGCCCTAGGCGGCCACTTAGTTGGCCTATGCCTAAGGCCGGCTATGACTGCAGTCATGTAGACCGATGTGATAGGCATCACAAGGTATGCCTAAGAGGAACACATGAATATGAATGATTCTCCGGACAGGCCGCTGATTCCGTACAGTCGAATGCCATGCCGTTGCCTAATAGGCAGCCATTTCTGATACTATATTAATGTATTCCGATGTAATAGGCATCACAAGGTGGGAGCACACTGTATGATGTGCACACAAATTTGATTGTGTCACTGGACAGGCCGCTGATTCCATACAGTCAAACGCAATGCCGTCGCCTAATAGGTTCATAGGTTCATAGGTTCAATGGGTGGCCAATCCCGATACTGGAGTCATGTAGTACGATGTAATAGGCATCACAAGGTAATAGTGTGGCTCTCGCTCACACCCAGGGGTGTGAGTGACTGATGCAAGCACCAATGCTGGTGCATTAGCAAGTGCGGGATCGAGTGGATGTAAGCATGTTTGGCTACCAGTATGCGAGTATTGCATTGGTTAAGCAATGTAGAGGCTAATCTAGCATAAGAAGCTGTAATCAGAGGATATCATACACCGCAGTCATTCAACAGTATAGGAATGTATCCCATCATGTAGATGTACATGTGAGTGTTTATGTCCAGCATATAGGTACATACATCTATAGAGATGTATCAGGGACATACCATGTGGCAACAAAGCATTACAAACGAATGAAACGGGAAATACCAGTGACGCCTGTATTATATAGTGGTGTTGCTCTATGTGATCACAAGACTCCCTCAGACAGACATGTGTCAGTCATATATGCAAATAGTTGTACATTGGCTGTATACATCACTCTGCACATGTAATGTACATTAACACAACAGTACCTGTCCAATCATTATGTGTGAACAGTACTCGTGCAATGTGCTGTGTGCAACATCATCATCATGATAAAGGTAAATGGGGTAACCATAGAGGGACCGGTAGTGTTTTGTATACAATGGGGTCATCCTCCTCACATGTACCTGGACCATGTAGGAGTGATGTGCATACCAGGACTGTGCACCTGAAGGACAGTGGTGAGGATAAGAGTAGTATGTTATGATTCATATTACAAGTGTTTCATGTGTCCAGTGGGCACATGTGTGTAATGGACAGCTATGTATAGGGCAGATGGTGTCCTAGGAGCCGAATGGCCTTATGTGTCTGTAGCTGAGGGTCAGATGTTGGGGAAGGAGTGTAGGTATGGCTGTGGAGGATAGGTAGGCGCACAGAAATGAAAGCATACAGGGCTGGTATATGACACATGTGGGGGGGATACACCCTGGATGGGGATGGATTTTCGGCATTCAAAAGCCCATGGGAACAGTGGGATGGAGGTCTCCAGCCATGGGCAACTGCCACTGCACCTACACAGCTACAAAGGAGGCAGTGCTGGGGGCTGTCCAGGAGGAGCAGCATCACCCTGTAAATGTGACACTCCACCCTTGAACTAGTGTATCTGGCTTCATAACCCCTTAGGGAGCCAACTACTCAACATGTCCAGGACCACACAACAGATATGTACCTGTCTGGTCCCGCTCCCAAGGGGGACATGCTCCATCCTCAGTGGTGGTACCACCAGAAGGTGGTGCAGAGCCAACAGAGGTTGAAGTTAATGGCTGGGCCCCAGATGTTCTAGTGCCTGGTGCCATGGTCAGCTGAAGTGGGACAGGAGGATCTGCCAGGACCTACCAACCCATTCAACCTATGGTGTTGCATTTTAAACCCACATATGGCTTAGTGATAGACAACAGCATACAGGATTACCTTTGACAGTATGCATAGATATCACCAGCAACCCAACACAACAGATGGTATACATTTGCAGAGGGAGCACAACACATGCATATATACTGCATGGCAACTGTACAATGTGTAGTAGACGTGTGACCGCAGCTATGAACAGTTGCCCATCATTGGCTTGTCACTGGGAATCCCACACAGTGTCAGTCTTACTACTGTCTCATGTGACACATGTCCAGTCAGTGATGCAATGGTAGTAACACATCCCTATCATCATGTACTGTCTGAAATCCCTACACCATGTTTCTGCTGTGCACAGAAGTGTGTTCAGTGTGTAACACAGGAAACAAATGGTTGCACACACTGACCTGTTCACAGATGGCCCTACAGATAGGGTTCCCTCATGAACAGAATACTGTCATGTCTGTATTTTAACATGCATAATAGCCATTACCTCACACATGTTAAACAGGCAGTAGTCTCAATGCAGCATAGCTACACTTACATGCTGTAGTTGTGTGGTACATCACCCTGTCATTAGGCTATTTCCTACTGTGGAAAATGATTGAGGTACATCCAGATATTATCTGTGATGCCGTGTCAGAACACCACATCCAGGTACCACTCACAGCGACTGTCACGGCCAGATAATAACATGTTTCCCTAGATAGTGTACTGTGTTTACCATGCGGATGGCTATGGGAATACCATCACAGCTGTACCGCATGCAATCAGCTAGAGGAGAACAGCAATAGGTGCAGAGGCCATCACCTGACCATTTCCATCTGTTACAATACACATGCTGTTGCTGTGCAGGTGTACACCTTCACATCCACCAGAGAGTGTGTGTGCGGGACAGGAAATGTACACCAGGAAAGGGCTTGGAGACTTAACCATATGCATCATCTGCCATACGCTGAATAGTACAGGGGCAAACTCCTGACTGCTCATTACTATTACATGTGCATGACGTTACTACATGTGCCACAGAGGCGGCATGTTGCAGTGCTGTAAGAACATGTGTGTAGGTGAGTGAGTGCCATCTGCAACAGATATAGTAGACATACATTAGATGTGGCACACGTCAGTCCACATGAACGGAGGCCATTGTCACCACAACCACACTCTAATGGACATGCATTGACACCTTTGCCAGGGCGGCGAATACACAATGTAACTACTTAGTTTGCCACACCACAGTAATGCACAGGACCACAAGCACCACAGGGGATATCTGGAGGTTCTATGAGCTAGTGCATGTGAAAGTGCTTGACAACTGTTGGTATGTCAATGAGGTTTATACTGGGAGTGACTGTGGTCGGGAACATCAAAACCCACATGCAGACACAGGGTGCCAGTACTGTCATGCAGGTATGCATTGCTCCATGGGTGTGTAGTGTTTGGCTGTGCAAGATGGCTGTAGAATGATGGGTGAGGGGTAATCCTTGCCATTGCGTCACCTGACAACGGTGTGCAGTGCAGGGGTGTAGTGTCTGCAATGTCCCACACAGATGGGTACTGCATTATCTGGCATGACATCCTGGTTACCAGTGTGTAGGGCCATAGCTTTGCAATGCATGCCATGTCTGTGTTTGATAGTCTTTCACATTGACATTTGCCTGGGATGTGCATGTCCCACAATACTGCACACTGACATGTACAGGTGTCCCTGGTTTGGCAGACACATGTAGTGTACACAGCCTGTTATACCCCGATATACCAATACTGGCCTGATGTGACAAAACCTGCTTATAGTGAGCAGGTCAGCCCTGTACCTGCATGGATAGAATGGACAGGTATTCCATGGTGTCAGTGACATGGGTCCATACAGGGCATGTGTACAGCATTGTCTGGCCTTAGTGGATCACATATGATGGCACCACATATGTTGCAGCCATTCTGTGTGGAACATAGTGAAGGCACAATGTCCACATATATTTGTCTATTGTACCGCTGTACAGGGTGCCATGTCCTCTGCAGGCCACTGTGGTCACACCATGCCTATCTGTCCTCAATGTGCATATTACTAGCAACATAGTGGGATATCCTAGGCAAGGTTGTATGTGCATGGCACATGGGTGCAGGACATATACCAGGTACTAGTAGGGCTGCATACTTAGTTCACCAGCCCTTTTGTCAGATGTATGGGTATGGCTTGCCAACACAGTGCCATGGCTGACTGACAGATGTACTCCTCGTGAGGTGGCCAATGTGTCATAATATGGATACTATATAGGAAAACTACAAAACCCGCTTCCAAACATGTCCAATGGTAAGACAATCACAGCCATCTCTACACCAGCTCTGACAGACAAACACACACTTGCCATGTCATGTATACAAACCCCTACCATATCACACTGCAGCAACACATGTTTAGGGCACACGCGACAGCGAATACTATAAAGCACTGTACTTGTCTCACGCAGGTAGACACACAAACACTCACACACACACACACACACACACACACACACACACACACACACACACACACACACACACACACACACACACACACACACACACAGTTGGCATGTCTGGGATTAGAACACCGACCTAACTACTTTACTACACTACAGCATTACACAGTTACAGAATGTGCTACCGAGATTACTGGGACACAGCACTCCCAGAGGTGTATTTGTAGATGGGTGACATCATCGGCCTTTCTAACGGTGGGTATAAGAAATGTATGGAGTGTGAGAAGTATAAAAGCATTACTCAGTCTTCAGGCAAACAGGAACGCACACACATGGCAAGTGTGGGACTAGAACACTGACTTAACTGTTTTATTAAACTACAGCATTATGCAGTTACAGAGTGTGCTACCAAGATTATTGGGACACAGCACACCAAGAGATGTATTAGTAGATGGGTAGTATCATCAGCCTTGCTAACGCTGGGTATAAGAAATGTGTGGAGTGTGAGTAGTATAAAGGTATCACTCAGTCTTCGCGCAAATGGGACACACATGGCAAGTGTGGGACTAGAACACTGACCTAGCTACTTTATTACACTACAGAATTATGCAGTTACAGAACATGCTACCGAGATTACTGGGACACTGCACTCCCAGAGGTGTATTTGTAGATGGGTGACATCATTGGCCTTGCTAACGGTGGGTATAAGAAATGTATGGAGTGTGAGCAGTATAAAGGTACTACTCAGTCCTCAGGCAAACGGTGACACAGACACACACAGCAAGTGTGGGACTAGAACACTGACCTAACTACTTTATTACACTTCAGCATTAGCCAGTTCCAGAACATGCTACCGAGATTATTGGGACAGAGCACTCACAGAGGTGTATTTGTAGATGGGTGACATAATCCGCGTGCTAACGGTGGGTATAAGACATGTATGGAGTGTGAGCAGTATAAAGCTATTACTCAGCCCTCAGGCAAATGGGGACACATACACACACACAGCAAGTGCGGGATTAGAACACCAACCTAATTACTTTATTGCACTACAGCATTACGCAATTACAGAACACGCTACCGAGATTACTGGGACACAGCACTCACAGAGGTGTATTTGTAGATGGGTGACATCATCGGCTTTGCTAATGGTGGGTATAAAAAATGTATGGAGTGTGGGCAGTCTAAAAGCAATTTAGAGTCCACCGGCAAATGGGGACAGACATACACACACACACACATGCCAGTGTCGGGTATGGAACACCTGCCTATTTACAGATTACTTTTACAATACTGCATACTTACAAATCGCGCCACACAGACTACACATGTCAAGGCTGTCATTATGACCATCTGGGAATGTGGACATCAACAAGGATGCTGGCAGTTAAGATGTACATACCTGTGAACCTGTGTGTTTAAAGTAGGAATCCATCCTGACCTGGAGTATGCCCATCTGTGGAATGGGCGACTACTACCACTATACAGGTTTACAGTGGCCATGCCCATACACAGAGGCACATAACCGACACAAGGTGTCACTGGGCATGCTCACACACTTAGTAGCACAGGGCTGTTCAGAATGCACTATGTGTCAGTCTACACAAGGATATACTGGGCATGCTCATACACTTAGTAGCACAGGGGGCATGCTCACACACTTAGTAGCACAGGGCTGGTCAGAATGCACTACTGTGTGTCCATCTACACAAGGATATACTGGGCATGCTCATACTCCTAGTAGCACAGGGCTGACTGGGATGCACTCTGATACTAAACACGGAAGGCCACAGTGGCCATGCTATTACAAGTAGATGTAACAAACACATTGTAATGGGCTCTGGTGTTAGTAGTTGTCATTATTAGTGGAAATGCTGCTCTGCATATATTTGACACCAGTCTTTTACACAACATCAACTGTCACTCTGGGATGACATGGCTGATAGTAGGCAGGCCTTTGTCACATATCACACGCATCTATGATACAAGGGAGTGTGGATATTACCCAAGTCGCATCCACCCACACACTGCCATTCCAAGGCAAATGTCCTAAAAGAGGTTAACTCCCATACACCAACAGGACAACTGCATTGTTTTCTTATGCTAACCAGTGCTAGATGTGTTGCTTCCATATTTTCAGCTGGTCACTGTAGATCCAACAATGGGGAGTACTGCATCTGTGCAGTGAGGAACACCTGGCCGATGTCTCTGCAGTGCACAATAGCACTACCCAAATATACCTCAGAACCTAGCACTACCACCATATACCTCAGAACCAGACATGTGGGCCATAACACAGGTACGGACCGCTCCAGGTGATGTACCCACATACATAAAGGACACTCACATGTACTGATCGGTCCCACCATGAAAGGCATTACAGATGAGCCATGTACAGAACACAGTGTCACATGCTGCATTCTAGGATGTAAACTGCAGACACCACCATGCCTTTGGACCACCGACACGCAACCATACATGTTGTATGACATAGACGAGTACACCACCATGTGACCCTTGACCTGTATACCGTACTAAGCTCTACATCAACTGTAGAGAGTGCACATGTACTGACACAGTTGCATCATGTGTTATGCAATGCAATGATACGACTGTCTGTGACCAGGTCAGCTGTAGACATACCAGGGGCCCTCAGTACTTTCCACCACTAGCAGATGTCTGTTGCTGTACACCAGTACACACCCTCATGTATGGATATGACATACATGTACCTGCCCTGGGTATGTACATGCCACACACACAACATACCTGTAAATAGCATTGCTGTTGTAGTCCTTTGTACAAACAGGTGGCTACAGCCATTACACACATGCACATGGAATGTAGGTCCATGGCTGCTGAATGCTAACAGTACATAAGGTGTGATGTCAATGTTGACAGAGGTAACATCCTCTCTGTACTGGTCATCCATCATATCATGCAACAGTCCATGTGTCATGTATGTCATTACACATATCCACCAATTGCAATGCCTACAAACATGACCAAATGTCAGGATTGTAGGACCTACACACCTGTACACGTAGTGTTGTGCATTCAGATAACATGCATGTGCAGTTACTGATGTATGCAGGTGGCTTGTATCCTAGTACATCATGCAGCTGCAATGCAGCCTCAACATTGCCAACTGTATATGGTGATATGCTGAATGTACAGAAAGATGTACCACAGGTATGGACAGATATGTTGAAACAACTAAGCAGTGGGGCATCTTTGCAGATGGATGTTTGCTGTGGACAGTTCACAGGTGTGTCACAAGCAGTCCTACAATACCCTGTGTAACAGGTAAGCAATGGTTTTGTTAACTGAAGAACATAACACACAACTTAGACAGCGGGTCAGGGTGACAGTGAAGGTAAATCACTTGACACCTGTTAATAGATATAACGTTCCTAGTGCATATATCAGCACTGTCACCACAGGAAGTGCCAGTACAGTTTGTAACGCATGCAATACTGCTGTATGTCTGACATACATAACATCAGCTAGGCAGGTCTGAGATTCACAGTACTGGCATGTGTGGTTGCGTGTATGTCCATATATGTCACGTATTGTGAGGAATACATCTCAGTTGTTACTCACTCTCCTGTACACTAGTGTACACATCTGTACAGACTGCAATGTAGAAAGTAGGACATAGGCAGGGACATGTATCTCACACATGTGAGGTATCTCTATGTGCATGACATAAGTGTATTAATTACTGAATGCCACAGTGTGTGTATGTAGGGCTGATTGGTCCCTGGGGTGAGGATGTATGTTACCATACTGAACTGATTAGACCCCTCCCACCATCCAGGGGATGCATTCTACTATCCGTGTTGATGTCCCCAATCTTAGGCCATACTGACTACTTGTACATGTGTATTCTCTGTGGTGCGTCATGTAGGTGCACAGTACTGTAATGATGATTTGCACATAGGCAGGGGTCCTCATCCCACCATTAGCAACTGTGTGTGGGTGTATGTTACTGTGTCGATGAAGCCGTGAGTGTGTGTGTGTGTGTGTGTGTGTGTGTGTGTGTGTGTGTGTGTGTGTGTGTGTGTGTGTGTGTGTGTGTGTGTGTGTGTGTGTGTGTGTGTGTGTGTGTGTGTGTGTGTGTGTTACAGTGTCACTGAATACATGTGTGTCAATACCTGAGTGTGTGGGTACAGTTGTGTGTTGGCATCCTGTCATGGGAACGTGTATTATTGATTATCATTGAGGCATCACACTTCCCACTGGCCTCTCCCCTTGTAATCAGCTAGACCACTCTCTTACCTCACCACTCCATGTAACTGTACCTGTGATGTCACCCTTTATGGATGTCACGTCTGTGGCCACAGTAGCTTAATACACAGCTATCGTGCTCTTGGAATGGTAGACATGTTTGTAAAGTGGGACATTCTCACTGGTATGTGGCAGCTACACGGTGCATGCTGGTATATTCATACATACTTATGAATAGTCCACATTGACATATGGGACACTTAACTGCAAACACCTGACATCCACCGGCATGTGCAATTAGACCTGAAGAAGGACAGCAGAACATCATGACCAACATGCATTTACTGTTGTTACACAAGACACATACTGTTAACAGTATTGTACACCTGTACTACATGGTATATCTGCTGTCTGTCAACAGTCGTCAACATTTGTAAACTACACATATCATCCTACTCTGTTCACTCTGTGCATCAGACCATATGAGCATGTCCCTGTACTAATGGTGTGGATGTCAGGGATGTGGCACAGGCATTATCATATGCACAGGGTGTTAATGTTTGCCGGAGGCCTAGGCTGCACTGTTGCTATACAAGACACATACTGCTAACAGTATTGTACACCTGTACTACATGGTATATTTGCTGCCTGTCAACAGTCCTCAACATTTGTAAACTACACATATCATCCAAGTCTGTTCACCCTGTGCATCAGACCATATGAGCATGTCCCTGCACTGATGGTGTGGATGTCAGGCATGCGGAACAAGCATCATCATATGTGCAGAATGTTAATGTTTGCTGGAGGCCTAGGCTGCACTGTTGTTACACAAGACACATACTGTTAACAGTATTGTACACCTGTACTACATGGTATATCTGCTACCTGTCAACAGTCCTCAACATTTGTAAACTACAACTATCATCCTAGTCTGTTCACCCTGTGCATCAGACCATATGAGCATGCCCCTGCACCGATGGTGTGGATGTCAGGGATGTGGCACAGGCATCATCATATGCACAGGGTGTTAATGTTTGCCAGAGGCCTAGGCTGCACCATTGGATGACATCATGTGTGTGGGTTTGGGCCTTTGTTCTAATTGGGCGTGTGTGGATGTTATGCATGTGTGTGTTGCGGTGCCCTACATATGTGTCCAGTGTGTGTGTGTATGTATGCACAAAGTTCTCCCATGTATCTGGCCTACACAGGGGTATTATTGACAGCTCCAGACTGTACAGGCGAGGTTTTACAGTTCACGGTGTCCAGCCACTGACATGTGACCTGTGCCTGCCAGAGGTTGCACAGGCACTACCAGACAGAGGTGCAGATTGGGTACTGTCTGATGTGACTTGTCCACTGGAACCATGTCCCTGTTGGGACCATCCTGGGCCACGTGCATGTGGCCTGCTGTGTCATGGTGTGGACAGCACAGCACCAGATGCACTGCTGCTGCTACCACCACTATGGGAGCAGGCATGTGAGGTAGCTCATACACGTAGACCTGACACAAGTGATGTAGCAGGCCTACGTCCACATGACCGATGCCTCACTCCTACCAGATGTTCCAACACAGACAGCTCATGCTCACGGATTGTCATGCCATGGTCAAGGACTCCAACCATGTCACCCAACCATCTATCCAAAGCATCAGCAATCTGCTGTTGAGCATTTACCATTGTCTGGATGCTGTTGTTTAAAGAACGGACAACAGTCCTCTGTAGCCTGTAAACTTCTCTGTTGCACCATTCAGCACATCCCTGTGCTTCCATTACAGCCTGAAACATGCGTCTGGTGACATCAGCTGCTGTGCTCTGTCATGCAGGAGCATGTTGGCCAGAGGTCCACCTATGAGCAGCACTGGACACGTGCCTGTGTGGGGCACCACCAGTAGTTTGGCTGACACCTTGGTGTGCAGGCACACCTTCCATAGCCCCCACACTTTCCTGTTCCAAGCTACCACGTGCCAACTGTCCTTACTCTATGGCCACTGGTGATGGGGTATGTGCAGGTATGGGATCTGTGTGCGGGGATGAGGTGGATATAGATGGAATAACAACCAATGGCACTGTTTCAGCCCCTGACAACTCTGCCTGTGTCCCAATCATATGTTCATCATCACTGCTAGAGTCTGTGGGGACACTAACATCTGATGTACAGCAGGAGGGCAATGCACCTACATCACCTGTGAGGGCAGACAAGAACTGTACATTACAATCTATACAACAGACATACACACACACACACACACACACACACACGCACGCACACACACACACACACACACATGCATGTGATATGACAGAAGGCATGTGACATGCATGTGATACACAAGCGGCATGCAGTGCAGACAATAATAATGGTGGTTATCATACATCCCTAGGTTGCACACAACAGCATGCATGTGCCATAGCAGACGGCATTCCAATTACACAATCATAGTAGTGGTTAGCATACATCCCTGTGTTACACCATGTAGACCAGCACAGGTTAACAGTACACCTGACTGATATGTGGCATATGACCTGGTTAATCACATGTAGTATGACATGTGATCTGCTGACATGTGGAATGATATGCATACATGTTTAACACAATGGTGTCCTGTCAAATATACAGTGGGGCAATGGTGTACCAATTCAGCATTGTCTGTCTGCCCTACAGATATACTGCAATTTTAGCTGATGTGCATGGCCATTGCAGAGGATCATTTGGCATCTCTGGTGCTATACAGTGTGAGTTACAGACAGGGTTCATAGCCATGACTGTGTTCAGATACAATACATATATACTGTGGAATGTGACCCACGTCACTGTGGTGTATACACACTAAACCATGATGTGGAAGTTTTGACACATGTCACTGATGGGTATACGTTTGCCACCCTTGCACATCTGCAACCATATTGCTGCAGCCTGGCAACTATGGCCAGACATGGCGAACACATTGGTACACCATGTCCCACATGACATCTTTGTACCACACACACACACACACACACACACACACACACACACACACACACACACACACACACACACACACGAGGAGCTAGTATGGCATTTATGTCCAACACCAGCAACGGGAATGTACTGTATCTGTGGCCTGATGTGGATACTGTACAGGTGACTGCTGTCATGTTGCAGCACCCTCAAGATGTTCAACACGTCTTTTGTGGTAGATTGATGTTATGCCTACACAAGATGTGCACAGGCCTGTAGGATGTCTAGTGTTCCATATCTACATTATGACCATTATACAAAGGCCATGGTTGAACATGTGTAGCCATTGTACAATAGGGTGTACACACAAGCACAACACGTCTACTGTGTGTGTTGCTCCATGTTTCTGGCCATCCTCCATGGCCATGTGTGTACAAGTGTTGTCCAAATTATTGTGATGGGCATCTATTTCACATGTCTGTGTTGTCCCATATGACATAGGCTGACAACAGGGTTATGCAGATAAAGGGTGGTATGTGGGATATGTTTTCAGGTTTGGTAGCCAGTGTAGCAGCCAGGCCAATAGATGTCATGGACATATCAAGATAGCACAGCACATTATGTGACATTCATAGCAGGGCTATGATCCACACTGGTGAAACCTGTGTGCTGGCCATATTCCAGCCCACTGTGTAGTACTGTTTGTATTCACCACATGTGTAGATCAGATCTGTTGTACGTCCCTAAAGTGAACAGCACCTCCACCATTGTATGCACAGCTGTCAACACATCTGGCAATAAAGTTTGTGAGGATTCATGTCGGTGAGATGATTCACATAGTTTGCAAGTGTTGCACATGGGTAGTCATTGTGATGCGTTGCAGGTCCGACCTGTATATTGTGACAGGACCATACATTATGTGTACATGTTGTGACATGGCAGATAGATATGTGCATTATGGTTCTTGATAAATAATAACACTCTCACCTGTAATGGGCTGCTGCCGCAGCGGAACACCAGAGGTACCTAAATAGGTGTAACAAAGCAGTATGTGCATAATGCACCCCTGTATAAAGGCAACAGGGAGCAATGTGCATAACACATACACCAGTACATTAGACTATACTATGGTGTATGCACATGTGTGCATACACAGAGTAGCATACCATAGTATGTGGCATGTGTGTATACATGCCTTGCATATGATGTTACATTACATATTGTACAGTGACACATGCAACTATATGGAATATAGTTGTTATAGGTGCAGTACTGACTTACCAGGTAACTCCAGGCTCAGTGGTTGAGAGACACCCACCTCCACAATATCGATTAAGGCTTGTGGATGTGGTTCTGCAGGTGTCCCAAGGTTGGCCAGTAGCTCCTCGGTACGTGTGAGTGGGGAGCTGGGTTGGTGGTCCACCACCTGTTGCACCTTGTTGCCTGGCGATTGCATTTGCATGCTGTTTCGCCCATCTAATGAGGTCTATACAGTGTCTGCACATCTGCTGGTATGTACAGTTGTGGCCACCCACATCATTAACCTTCCTGCGAAGTTCTATCCACAGGTCATCCTGCTGCTGTGCATCCTGTGGCACATGGCTGAACAAGATATCATGATTGTCGAGTAGGTATGGGATGAGGGCCTCATCCTCCAAGCATGTAAAAGGGGGAAGCCTTGCACGTGGCATACCTGGAAGACATAATGATGGAAACAGGTCACAGTAACTCACAGGGACATACAGAGCTACAGCTGAACATACATGTGCATCACATTAATTCAGTTTAAATAGTTGTATTTGCAAACCTACATGACACTGACATGTTTGTGTCACACACATGTGACACTCAATGTTGAGTGGATATTATCACCATATATGTGTGTGTGTCACCTGATTGCATTGCTCATACTCCATGTGGTTGCTGTCTTGGGATGTCTGTTTGCCTGTACTGGTGTTCCTACCTATCAGCACATGGCTGGATGTGTCCACATTAATGCAATTGACTTTGATGCAGTGTATATGTCACATATATGGACTTACACTGCCTTAACAGACATGACCTGAGACCCTGCGGACATACTCACATAAGGTTTTACATTTATGTGTTCTGCCATATACATCTACACGGCACTGTACGGTGATTCAACATCCTGCCATGTATCACCTGTGTTGCACATGTGATAAACATGGGACACTAGCTAGCCAAATGGTATTTGCAGGGATGGATATCAACAATAGCATGTACAGTCAAAGTCAACTCGTGGGCTATATGCCATGGGCCATGTATGAATCTAGGATGAAAGGTTACCTGGCAGTAGCCGACAGTCAGGTCTGTGGGGCCAGGTGGAGCAGTGCCACACTGGCCCACAGGGTTAATGATACATATACCATGCATTACCATGCGGTCATCACACCATGTCTGAGAGGGGGAGCGATGTGCAGTTTTGACAGACAAGAATGCATATTATGGCAGGACTATGTAAAGTGTATAGGACACGGATCTGTCCAGCATGTGGTAGGTGGATGTCCATGAAGTATGTGTTCGAGATCAGGATGAGTACGTGTAGCATGTCCAACATCACTGGGTTGGACATGGATTTATTCAGGGTATGCATCATGCTACATAATGGATGGGGAATGGGAAGGCTGGTGTAGGCCATCTGCACATAGCCAATACACCTTAAAGGAAATAGGTGAACTGATATGGGTCACTTGAGTGTTCTGTATGGCTGGACAATGATCTCTATATTCATGAATGGCACCCTATCATTATTAAAGTTGCCACATATGACTACCTGACAGGTGTGGTGATGTAGCTGTCACAGGAAAGACAACTGCCCAGCTGCATCCCTCACACACAAGTGTCCATTATGTTGACCGCTGCCTAGGTGGTAGTTCATGGGTACAGGGTTATTAACATAGGGGTGACAATGCGAGTCAGCTATTGCTCCTAGGTCATAGTCATTTGCATACTTCAATAGGTAGATGCCTTCTGTTTGTCTGTGAGGTATGGACTACGATGAGGGGGAATAAAATTCATTAACCCTGACATACTTTAGCTGCCACTGGTGTGATGATCACATATTATTCAGACACCTTCTTTAGTGCTGGTTCTGTCAGCAGTCCTGTTGCAAAACACTCCTGTGAAATAGGAATGTACTTCTAGTATACCGAGTGTAGGTGGTACACAGTATGGGTGATGATGTTCTATGACCTGGCAAGGTTATGATATGCAGTATGACATCAACCATACTGTCATCTACATCTGTACTGCTGACATCCCTTAAGTGATCAAGGTTCATGGCCTTCCAGACCAGACTCAGCAGGGTAGTAGTAAAGTACTTCCCAATATCAGTGGTGTCTCCCCCTTTGTGGGTTGTGATACCTGTTGGTGTGCACCATTCAGTGTGTATACAACCTGAAATGGAACTATGTTTTACATGATGTGTATGTGGAGAGCATCTTGTTTGGCCATATGTGTATGATACAACCTGTGATGTGGGCAGGTACCATGCAGACTGAGTGCAGCTTGCACCTGCATAGTTGTGGGTACAGGGACCCTGTGGTGTGCATGGATATATGCTTGTGTACCTGTTGGGGGGAGGGGCTGTATGTTTATATTATCCAAGACCCTATCTGGATTGCTTATTCATGCTAAGCACTTGTTCAGGACTTGTAAACACTACATAAGCTAATAATTACTATAGCACTCAGTCTTCCTCATTACCTACAGGTAAGGGTGAACAGGTTTTGTACATACTTTTCTCACTTGCGTAAAGTAATGTAGCTCTTGTACTCACTTTCCTCACTTATCTAGGTGATTTTAGTTCTATATTCAGGCATGTCCAAGAGTCAACTGCCAGTGTTCTCACCTGTCTATCTGATGAATCTGGACATTTTGAGGCAATGTACACATTGCCTCATGTACACAGACAAGCCTCTCCACCTATCACCCAACAGTACAACCTGTGAGAGATGCACTCATCTAGCCAAACTGGAGGTAAAGGTCTCTCCAACCAAGCCTGACCCTGAATGCCATGTGGAGAAGGTACACAGTCGCACAACACCACACTCATCACATAAGTCTCACCGAATCTACCCCACCATTAACTGGGAAAACTACTCGTGTACCAACCCATTAGCTCAATGGTTTCTGGAATTCATAAACAATAATGCCCTGACTCAACATATCCACACACCCACCAGGGGCAACAATATCCTAGACCTAGTCATTGACTGGTGCTCCACACATGAAGCCAACTCCTCGTTGGTCTGATCAGACCATGTGCTGAACACCATTGATATCCACATCCCACACCTACCCCCCATTAAGGGAACCATAGTATAATATGTCTACAAGGCCAACTACATGCTTCTTAAGACAGACGTGGTGGATGTCATGACACCCATGCAGATGGACAGTACTGTTACAACTGCTGAATCCTACACAAATGCACTGTATAAGCACTTACAACAGTACATGGCTTGTGCTATCCCAAACAGAACCAGGACGCTATACTCCTAATTAACTAAACCAATCTGGTGGTTCCCTGCCATAAACATATTGTACTATAGGAGGAAGACACTGTTGCAAATGAGAGTACAATACCATGCATGGAGGAGATCCCAGGCCAGCCTCAGTAAGAAGGTGAGATCCCTTATAAGATTATCCAAAGCTAGCTACATAAACTATAACACAGCTAATACCAACAACAATCACAAAGCATTCTATAGCTATGTCTCATATCTTGATGTCAACAACCAGATCTGCTCTGAGTTACAGCACAAAGGCATGAACATTACAGAATCAATTGATATTGGCAACATCCTGGCAGATCTCTCTCAAAGCTGCACACTCTAAAGGCAATATAACAGCATCCATGGGACTGGACAACATCCCAGGCTGCATTTTACACGAACTTCAGATCATCTCCCCACCTACACACCATGTTCAATAATAGCCTAACATCGGGCATAGTGCCCCCTGAATGGCTCACAGCAACAGTTATCCCACTCCACAAAGGTGGCGCCACAACGGACCATGGGATCGACTTCCCTATAGGCCTGACTAGCCTGGTCTGCAAGGCTATGGTGCACATCATGGATCACTGTCACAGAGACATTGGGTACCTCCCAACCTTTGAACCCTCCTTGTTTGGCATTGTTAAGGCCAGACCATGCCTCCTAAACCTGGTGGACTTCATAGAGACAGTTACCAAGGCATTAGATGAGGGTAAGGAGGTCCACACAACCTACCTAGATCTCTCATAGACTTTCAACACCATTCCTCCTTCTGGTATTATCAACATACCCATCCTCCTGAACATTAACCCCTACGTCATGTGATGGTTTGCAAAGTGGCTCACAGACAGAACACACACAGTGGAAGTTGCATACCCTAGGTCCGACTGTATACCAGTTACAACTGGCGTCCCCAAGAGCTCAGTCCTAGGTCCCCTCATGTTCAGTATATACATCTCTGACATACAGATGAGCACAGGAGGGCTCTGGCTGAAAAGGTTTGCAGATGACTGAAAACTAGGGGACATAATTGTTTCCCCAGCTGTTAGGGAAGGGTTGCAGTGAGACGGATACCTGGTGTTAATATCATGGCGTCAAGCTGAATGCCTAAAAGTGCATAGTCATCCCCTTTGGATATAACTAATTACCCGTGGACTATCCCATAGGTGCTAGTCCCCTACGTACAGAAAATGTAATATGGGATCTGGGAACCCCAGTAGATAGCAATCGATCCTTCGATACCCATAATGACAAGGTGGTTAGAATATCCTTCTAAATGGCCTCCCTAATCTCTAATGGGTTCGCATCCAGATCAGAGGGGCCATTGTGACTCTACACATGTCATATTAGACCCATTAAAGGATACAATACCCCATTTGGGATATACCTTACAAGACAACTGCAACAGCTTGAAAGACCACACCAGTACCACACCAAGAGGATTACTGACCTCAAACAGATGACCTATGCAGCCCAACCTACGAAACTTCAGCTGTACTTAGTTGCATACCACATACTCACAGGTGATCTCTGCTTGACATACAAGGCCCATGTCCAACCCTGTATTGCTGGATATGCTCCATCTAAACAGAAGCCCCTGAGAGCCACATGCTCTAGGGATATACATCTAACCACAATGATGAGTAGGATGTGCCGGACTGATAGATTCCTGACCCGGACACTCCCTATGCTTTGGAACATGATTCCAATGTACATCAGGCAGGGCCCCTCATGAGCACTCTTCAAGGGAAACCTTGACATGTGGATGGGAGACAGACATGTACCCCAGAGATCACTATAGTGGCTCTGCTGGACAGAGGCACAGGGAACTATTGGCTCTGCCATTCAGAGGCACAGGAAACCAACCTATGGGGGTGGCGAAAGCCAACACACGCTAGCTAGGCTTACAGATACCCTTGGTAAGACAGCCTAGTATCTGCCTTTGCACATATTACATGTCTTATGTGCATGGATAGTTAAATAGCTCTTCCATTTTACTTTGCTATCATGCTGATAAACTGTCGGCTCACTAAAAGAAATATGTATCCTGTTATTGTGTATTGTAAATGCCAATTGACATAACTAATGTTTGCCTAACATTACAGTAATGCTATGTAGCTTGTAATACATATCTGCATACAATACTGTACATTACACAGTTATTGGCACAATATCCCACAATGCAAATCATACTTGCACAGTGACCCAACCTTCCACATGTTATTCTCTGTAATACACCTATACATATGGCTACAGTTACAATATATCAACATATACTATCCCCTGTTATAGCACATACTTGTTGGGCCAGCCCTGCCACTGACATCAGCTGGTGAGGAGTATTTCTGTTCAAAGCCCTTATATAGCATCACTTGTGGTGTATGCAGTGTTTGCCTTGTGACCTACAGCAGTTCACACAAATACTACAAGCGTTACTATGCTCAACAATACATCACTATAAGATAACTGTTTCCACTATATGGATTGCGTGCACTTTAAATACTACAGAATAGTACTACATACACAGGCATACTGACTGTTCTACATACCTTATTAGTAACCCAAGGTGTTGTTAACTGTTGATTCAATCCTTTTTGGTTTGTGTTTCAATGTTCTTTGTAACGTTCCGCTGGTATATACGGATGGTTTGAATGTGTGATAACATCCTTTTCTAGTTACATATCGGTAACATGTGGTATCCTGTCCACCAATTGCTGTTCCAAAGTAGTTAATTGGATGCACATCAGCTGTGCAGCTACTCCATTAGCCGATACCATGGCAACAGTGGTGTATAAGTGAGTACTCCTTTTGGGCATTGTCCATTTGCCTTACTTTCGAGGGAGACAGCCAAGATGTGTTATTGCAATATATTTCAACAGCCATATGTAGACAGAGATATATTAGCTTCATGACTCCTGTGGACTGTCTGTAATGGCTAGACGATTTAGTTCTACATGTGAGTACAGCTGTTATATTTCGGAACAGTGCTACTTATGCAGGGTGTGCTTGTACCAGATACTTCTGCAGATGTTTAAGTCTGGCAAGGATATTTGGCCAGCTCAAGGCCATATGGTTATGCATGAACTGTTATGTGGTGTACAGTGTGCTCACCATACATCCTTGATTTGGTGTACAAGTGTAGCATACTGTGTTGTTACTCACTAATTGCTGACACTTCCCGGTGTACACACAACCCTCTGTAATGGGATTAGTGCAAACAAACCCTATTACATCAGCAAGCTGTTCCATTGTGTAACAGCAGCTATTTCACAAAGGGCCATGTTAGTGTGTCTCTGACAAGGTATGTTAAGGCATCTGCAGATGTCGTACAGTGTGTGAATGATTTGTGATGTTATTACAGTTTGTATTGTAATATGTTTGTGTGTGGGGGTGATGTTGGTGAGTGTGCTTAGCAGATGCAGGTATGTAGGAACTGCTTTTATACATAATCGCTATGTGCGTGAGGGTTCCTTCCCTATTTGAACACCTATCCTATTGTGGACTAATACAATGGTATTTGCAGGCTGATTCATTAAGGCACTGTTATGTAGTTCCTGTATAGCATGTAGGTGATGTTAGTCCTTGAATCCCTTCGGTAATACATCTGAATGTAATAATGTGTTGCTACATGATAGCTGTTTATATCTATCATAGGTATTTGCAGTCATCATAGTTGTGTTGGTGACTGACCCTCTTTGGCTAGGGTTGCCACCTTTTTATATGGCAATAGTGGGACGTTTTTGGGACACACATCTGATTTTACAGGCTGACAGAAACCCACGGTCAGTACAAGGGATAGAACTTTCCTTTCTTGCCTAATTATAAGCTTATTCTTGTAGCAGTTTAGTTGCTTATCCTGTTTCCTGTAACATGTAGGTATTTTAGATACAGAAATAACTATTGTATGCAACTATTACAGTACATATGGGACATAATTATGTCCTACAATCCCAGGACATTTGCTACGTTTAATATATTTGTTCAGGACACAACCACCCAAAGAGGGAGTGTCCCTCGCAAAGTGGGACAGGTGGTAACACTATCATTGGCTCATGTCCATAGCACATATTTGTAATAGTGTATAGGCATATATTCTCCATATCCTTTGTTCATAAAGGTTGGTAGTGGCGGAATGTGTGATTGCTATGGTCTATGTTATACACATATATAAACACTTCAACCGCTGCATACGGGAGACCTATGGAATCCCAAAACCACAGTGTTCCGATGCATACAGTACTGGGACCAGACTCCCATACCCCACATTAATGACATCGACAGTAACTCGAGAACGTAACATGAACATGGAACACACACAGGCACACTGCTACCCAACACATCCAAACAAACCATCCTATACTATGTATGAGCAGGTGGCCAAGCTCCCCTACACCCCCCCATGTAGGTGTCTGCACCCCCCCACACACCACCCCCTACTTTAATATTCTACATCCTAGGTCGTGCATACAGACGCACAAAGCTAACCCACAACCACACATTACAGTCCTCCAAGAACACACACCACACACAGAACACACACTTACACACACTTCAGCCCAAAGAAACACATGTACACACAGTAACCTACCCAAACCGCAACACCAGAAGCACTGACTAACTGTCCATTAACATCATAATATTATACCTTGCGCATCTGGTGTTTTGGTACTGTGTTCTTTCGGACCTTAAGCCTCGGGATTATGCGCGTCGGTATGTAAAGCACTCGGTATGTGGTAGGTATCCCATTTATATGTACCTCCATGGTTATTGTAGATGCTGTTAACCTATCTATATATCTACATATATATGTATATCCCAATATATCGACATATCTCTCTCTCACTCCCTCTCTCTCTCTCTCTCTATATATATATATATATAGTGATGTGTATATATATATATATATATATATATATATATATATATATATATATATGTATATATATATATATATATATATATATATATATATATATATATATATATATTTATATATATAACATACACCTTTCATTGCGTACATGCCAGTTTGTCCTAATTCAACACATTCCTACCTTTTGTGTTTTATCCTGTCAGTATACACGACTGCCATTGGTACATCTCAGGTAGCTTAATGGTATGTTATTGTGATGAATGTGTACATGGTTGCATGTTCTAATCCTGGCAATTATATCTTACCTCTCAGAGCAGGCGCTGGTAGTGCAAGGGTGATTAACGCACATTTCAGCCGTTGTGTGTTCCACATGTTTATTATTCTGTGGAGAACTACCTATATATGCAAGCTGTGTTTAAGGTATACTATGTAACATGTACACATCTGTGAAGATTCCTGTTAGGGATACTCCCCATTATTTGGAACTATATCCCTGATTACATTATACAAAACCCCTCACTGACACTCCGGGGAATCCTTGCAGAGTGGGTGGTGAACAGTAGCTACACCCCAGGGTTCCTGCAAGTGGCTCTACTCCACAGAGGGTCAGTTAGTTGATCGATGAGGTGGCGTCAGCAGACACATTTTGCCTATGCTTATGAGTGGCCTTGGGGGTTGGGCATGTACCTACTTATGTATCTATGAACCTGTACATACAGTATGGACACATGCTGATAGCTTAATTTACTGTTCAGGTATTGACTTACCTTGTGCCAATGGTGGTTGTGTGTACAATAGTTGAGGTCTACCTATGTAGGATGCACACAGTACACCACCTATACATGACAATTTACAGGTGGTCGTGTGTGTGTGTGCCATCCATGTTTGCTGTGTGTGCAGGTGGAGAAGGGTGTCAGTCCATGAGTGCCTACACTGTCAGTGTCTGTGCAATACATTCCCTCTTTGCCAAGGCATGGGCATACTGGGCACACCTCCTTCTGCCTACTGGCGCTAGCACAGGGTGTTCATGGTCTGAGTCCCCCTGTGCCTGTGGGTCCCTTGGCAATGGTGGTGGGCTGTGAGGGCCTTCACCATCCTGTCCCTGCTGCAGTTGTTTCCACAGGATCATATTGTGCAGCATGGCACATACTATGAAGATGTGGGCACACATTCCTGGAGAGTACTGCAAGGCACCACCAGATATGCCCAAGCAATGGAACCATGATTTCAGCATCTCAGACACGCACTCTATGAAGATTCTGGTTTCTGCGTGTGCCTCATTATGGCGTTCTTGCATGGCTGTGTGTGCATTTCTGAAGGGAGTCATCATCCATGGTTCTAGTGCATAGCCAGCATCCCCCACCAGGTGGCCATATGGGAAGTCCCCCCTGGCAAATACCTGATACAGCTGTGAGGCATGCCAGATGTGGGAGTCGTGATATCTTCCAGGGCTGCCAGCACACACATCCATGATAATGCCCTGGGCATTGCACATGACCGGGCAGTTGATGGAGGGGAATCCCTTGTGGTTTATGTAACGCCTATCCTGTTCACTGGGTGGTAACTTGATGTGTATGTACGTGCAGTCTATTGCACCCAGTACCTCCGGGTAGTCTGCCACATGGTGGAAGAGATATATATTGCTGGCCCACTCCTCCTGCATTTGGGGGAAGTATATGTGCTCATTGGCATGTGGTAGCATGGCATCCAGGAACTGGTGGAGTACCCTGGGATGCTGATGCCTGTGAGATCCCCATGATATCCCAAGTTGGCCTTTGGAAGGTACCTGTTGCTAGTATTCTCAAGCTTACACATACTTTCATGTCCACTGGGATAGGTTCTCCTCTGTTACTTCTGGCTCTTAAGCGTGGCCGGCACAGCTCACCAAGTTGCTGTATGATGTCCCTGTCCAACCTGTAACGCTCTACTATCTCCAAGGTCATGTAGCCCCTGGTAGGTTACCCTGGGTCTGAACACTCGTCTCCTCCTCTGGTGCTTGAGATGGTTGTCAGCATCATCCTCCACACCACCATCAGTCTCAAACACATACTGGTGAATCAAAGCTATGGCAGCCCCTGACATATACATATTAAAAGTTCCCCGTCTGTATACACCAATGGTGCAGAGTGTCTGGGAATACACAAGTGTGTGTGTGGGGTTTTCACACCTTATACTATTGTGCAATGGATGATGCTGGTGTAATTGGGTGTGTTTGTGCTATTCCAGCTGCAGGGTATCTTAATTATTGGTATTACAGCAGGTACTGCTATTGTGGGGCCTCTGTTGTTGACTTACGCTTGTCTGCCATGATTCATCTATTGCCCTTTACTTCTATTTTCAACCCGATTCACCTCCCATTGTCAGGTATGTATCCAGCTGCCGCCTTTCTTGTTTTGTGCTTCCACAACCTAGGATTGTGTTGGGAAATGTGTTATGTAGCTGATCTACTGCAAGTTTGCTTTGTTCTGCTGTGACAGTTTTCTTTTCTTTGCTGTACAGCACCTCCCCTTTCCTGTTCTGCAGGTAGCTGCTAGCAGCCTTGTTAGCTGTTGTCTATAGCCCACTGTGAGTTTCTAGGTGTTATTTACTCATTTGTACTCCTATTACCCTGCTGCAGCATTTCCTTATTGTCTTCCCGTATCCTTCCAGTTTCAGCTGTGGTGCACACCACGCACAACCGTTTACCGGGTTTGTACGCGTTTTCATCCACATTCACATGAACTTTCAGTTAACTTGTGTGCTCTCAGCTAAGCAAAGCTATGGCTACTTCCACACCCCTATCCTGCGGCTTTGCTTAGCAACACGCAACATGGATTAGCAATGATCCAATGTGCTTACAGCTACGGTGGCGTGCCCCTCTCTTGATGTCATGTTTACCTCCAGGCCACTCCTCGGTGTTGTAATGCTACACCGTGTGGTACATCCTTACGCTGGCGGGGCATTTGAGATTCAGTATTACTTGACTCATTTGCATGGCATTGACTGCTAATTCTTAGTTACCACATGGAACACTGTCACAGACCCTTAGCAACCCTTGCGCCATGGTTGTGGTGTAGCATGCGTGCCATTGACTATTATGGGAATATCATGAATTGCGTTACATTACAGTTTTATGACATCTAAATATATTTTCCTTGTGATCCTGTTTGCACACCGATGCACTGCGGTTTTATTTTGCGTTGGTGTGGCCATAACATTAAATGTTATTTTTTATATGTTGTGCATTTTGTTTTATGCCATTGGCTATATATTTAGCCATTGGCATATATTAACATTATAATATGTAAGTTTGGTCCACTTTCATGGCTCCAATTTTATGCCTGACAAAATGTAAACCATTTTTTTTGTTTACATTTCTACATGCTTACGCTACACCTGCACAACTTCATGAATCACTATATACCTTCATTTGCATGCTACACTGCTGCGTATAGGGTAATTAGCATACATGCGCCAGGAGCTGCGCAGCTCTGGCATACGCTGGTAGTGCACGTGGAAACAGCACTTACCTGAATCGCTCGAAGACCATATTTGGTTCTAGATTGCCGACGCCTACTCCAGCAAGCTTCATGAATCCCGGGGAATGTGTACACATTGTGCAATGCCATAAAACAATGTGTACACACTATATAATGCCATAAAACAATGTGTAAATGCTGTGTAATGCCATAAAACAATCCCCCGGATTCTCAAATGCTTGCACGGAGTGCAGAATCAGTGCAGGAGCTCAAGCAGGCAATATGTCTGCCGTGCGATCCAGGAACAGCCTGCAGGGGCGTGCACAAGCGCTCCTGCACTAATCCTGCATGGACTAAGCCCTGGTATGCAAATCACCCCATTTGCAGGAGAAATATATGCAAATTAGTTGATTTTGTAATCCAGGAAGCTTGCAACAGTCCATTAGACTAGTGCGATCTGCAGAAATGTACTCAGTTAGTAACCAAGTACATTTCTGCAAAATCCAAAATGGAGCTATGACAGCTCCAAATAAAGGCTGCATATTATGTAGTAAGCAAGCCAATGGCCAAGTATAAGGCCATTGGCATTGCAAACATAAAAAAAAAAAAAAAATACAAAAATCAACTTTAATTATTTTTAGCCGATCTTGGCTGTTTAAGCGTAGGGCAGAGGCGTGCAAATGGGATCGGGGGAAAACTATAAAATAAACCTAAAATAAACAGTCTAACTAAAATCACTATTCTGCCATGCAAGTCAATGGCAGGCAGAAGACAACATGGCCAGTGAGTAGTGGTTGCTAAGGGGTTAGGCTCAGTGTGAGACATGTAACTATGCACTAGAAGGCAATCCTATGCAAATGACGGGAATGATAGTGAATCCCAGTTTTCCCCAGCATGTGAGTCAGGTCCCAACAGTGTAAGAGAAGAAATAGCTTGGTGCAAGCCTAGGAGGTAGGTGACAGCATGGGGTTGTGTATCAGGCATACTGTAAGCGGATTGGAGACCTGTGGCTTGGGTTTGCTCCTAGCTAAGCACAGCTAAGCTAGAGGGGGGTGTCTAAACTTGTTTAGCACTCTTTACAAAGCCTAAGCGGGTGTGCACACCACGCACTGGGTTTAACAGGAAGAAAAAAGAGGTTAGACCAGGAAATATCAGCTCTGTGCAAATTTTAGCACTCTGTTTGTGCGGCGCACCGCCAGGCTTAAACAGGAAGTCAATGGGAAGGGTAAACAGCAGTAGAAAGGTAATCAAGGAGAACTTACTTAGCTGGCAGATGAAATGTAATCAGCCAATTACACAGGCAGAAGACCAGTCCAGCCCAGAACACTACTACAAACTAAGCAAACACCTTCCACTCTATCAGTTTTTTCCCACACTCTACACTACCGGTGTATAGCAAGCGGGGAAATTTTAACAACAAAACCTACAAAATGAGAAGAGCTGCACAGGCAACATAGAACAACATGTGCAAGAGGCTGAGGGTAGTGAGGATGTGAATGCTGTTGATCAACCCACAGTGAGGAGACAGAAAAGAGTGTACAGACCCAGGGTAACCTACCAGGGGCTACATGAGCTGGAGATAGTGGAGTACTATAGGGTGGACAGAGACCTCCTACAGCAAATTGTTGAGTTGTGCCGGCCACACCTGACACACCAAACTGACCAAGGGGAACCCATCCCAGTGGATAGCAAGGTATGTGTATGCCTAGGAATACTAGCCACAGGTACTTCCCAAAGTTCAACTAGGGATATCATGGGGATCTCACAGGCATCAGCATCCAGAGTATTCCACCAATTCCTAGATGCCATGTCAGCACATGCCAGTGAGCACATATATTTCCTTAACACTCATGAGGTGTTGACCAGCAATATGCATCTCTTCCACCAAATAGCAGATTACCCTGAGGTAGTGATTGCTATAGACTGCATGCACATACACATCAAAGCACCACCCGGTGATCAGGGTAGGGCCTACATCAACTGCAGGGGCATCCCCTCCATCAACTGCCAGGTCATATGTGATGCCCAGGGCATTATAATGAATGTGTGTGCTGGATGCCCTGGAAGCTATGACGATTCCCACATATGTCATCTGATGCAGCTGTACCAGAGATTTGCCAATGGGGACATCCCCTAAGGTCACCTAGTGGGGGATGCTGGTTACACACTGGAGCTGTGGCTGAAGACACCCATCAGAAATGCACACACACCTGAACAAGAATGCCATAATGAGGCACACACACACACAGACCAGACTTATAATAGAGTGCGTGTTTGGGATGCTCAGGACACGGTTCCGGTGTCTGGACACATCCAGTGGAGCCTTGCAGTACTTACCAGCTACATGTACCAAAATCGTTATGGTATGTGCTATGCTACACAGTATGATCCTGCGAAAACAGCTGCAGCAGAAACAGCATGGAGCAGGGCCAAACAGCCCCCCCACCAATGCCAAGGCCTGCACAGGCAGAGAGTGACTCAGAGGAGGAACAACCTGAAACTGCCCCAGTAGGCAGATGGAGGCGTGCCTAGTTTGCCAAGGCTGCGGCAAAGAGACAACACATAGCACATACACTGACACAGTAGGGACACAGGAAATGACACCTCTCTCTGACTCACACATAGAGTAAAAGGGATGCCAAACATAACACTACCTGTGCTCAACCACGTATAGGGAGTGTACTATGTGCATCCAACATAGGCAGCCCTCCAGCACCATCCACAAGTTTGACACACCCTCAACATAAGTCAATCAAGCTACCAATTGCCGAATGAAGTAGAATGTGTCGTTACCTGTATCTATGGTATGGATGTGAGCATGCATGGGAATTTGGTGGCTGAATGTTATGGCAGCAGACAGTAGGCACCCATAGTGGCACCATGACATCTGTAACGCATACTGGAGTCACCATAATAGTCAGTACTACACAGGGTGACAAAACCCACTGCAGAACATGTGCTGAGTGACATGTGTGTCCATATGACCCACACATGCCAATCAGGGTGGTTCACATACCCAACAGCAGTCACAGCCAGCAGAACAGATGTAAACAAACCCAAACAGAGCCTGTGCCATGGCCCCTGAATGATGGCTATGGTTAACCTCCCCCCCAGGCCTACACAGACAGACTACAGCAGGGCAGGCAGTGGGATGTTAGTTCTGAAGGGTAGGAAGTCAGACAGTAATATGTAGGGCAACCAAAGCCACAATCTGTAGTACACTGGTATGCCTCTAGTCAGCATGATAGTTAACAATACAGAATGAAATGGAGTACCTGACATACTAGTACAGTCATAGCAAATGTGTACAAGTATCCCATGTGTCCCCCACATCCTACATAGTAATGTAATAACAGTCAGGTGTGCCCCCCAACCCTGTGTAGAAATGTAGAAATAGACTGGTGTGCCCTCCCCCATGTAGTAATGTAATAACAGTCAGGTGTGCCTTCCCAACTCTGTGTAGAAATGTAGAAATAGACTGGTATGCCCCTCCATGTAGTAATGTAATAACAGTCAGGTGTGCCCCCCCATCCTGTGTAGAAATGTAAAAATAGTTGGCTGAGCCCCCCGACATCCTATGTAGAAATGTAGGAACAGTCAATGTCAAATGTTTGATGGATACCCTGCAGAAACAGCATGCCACCTGTCGGTGTACGACACCAAGGTCAGCACTGCAGTACAAACTACCTGGACTCAGTCCACACATTAAATACAGAAGGCCATACTGGGCATGCTCACATGCTTAAACACATGAAGGCCATGTCTGCAAACACCAGTGGACCAGACATATCTGGCAGTTGTAGTTGTTAGTGCAGACACTTGTCAGTATGCACCACTCACGCCTTGCACACACAGTAGATAGGAATACAGACATATATGTAAGGACAACACACTATAATAAGCCAAAGGTAGACATACATAGATGTGTGGAAGAGGGTGACTGTGAGAAGGAGCCATCCAGGCCTGTCCCACCCAGCATACAGCCAAAGGGCCCCAAACACATGCGGTTCAGATATCTCTCACTGCAGATACTAGCCACCAGTATCTGTCAGCATTACAGACTATTGGTGCACGTGCCAGCTGTGAAGTGTGATTGTACAAGGAAGTAGTCATCTAGCAGCTGTATACACATACCTGTGAAATATGACCCTGTGTGTGCCCACATGTGGCGTGTCAACCTCTAGATGAATGGGTTATGGCCCATGCACACACACTGCCCTCCCCATAGCCCTACTATGACAAGGCTGCCGAGGTTATCCACTGTGAAATACACCCTTGGGAGAGCTGTAACCCAGTAATCTCTGTGGTGTGTACCGTAACTTTGTATTGCTGTTGTGTGATAAAATAGTTAGGTAGGAGTTTTATTCCCAGACATAGCAACTGTGTGTTTGTGTCTGTGTAGAGAGCAATGCTTTTTAGGGTAGTCACACTTCCTACAATTCAAATGCACATCTTTGGCAAGGCTGCTGATGTCATCAACCTAGAAATACACCCCTGGGAAGTATACAGCCCAGTAATCTCTGTACCGCATAGTGTTGTAGTGTGATAAATTAATTAGGTAGCTGTTCTAATCCCAGACATGGCAAGTGTGTGTCTGTCTGTGTAGAGAGCAATGCTTTTTAGGGGAGTCACACTCCCTACAATTCAAATGCTTATCTTTGGTAAGGCTGCTGATGTCATCCACCTAGAAATACACCTCTGGGAAGCATGTAACTCACTAATCTCCATAGTGTGTCCTGTAACTGCATGCTGTTGTCATGTGATGAGTTATTTAGGTAGCTGTTCTAATCCCAGACATGGCAGGTGTTTGTGTGTGTGTCTGTCTGTGTAGACAGCAATGCTTTTTAGGGTAGTCACACTCCCTACAATTCAAATGCTCATCTTTGCCAAGGCTGCTGATGTCATCCACCTAGAAATACACCTCTGGGAAGCATGCAGTCCAGTAATCTCCCTAGTGCATCCTGTAACTGCATACGGCTGTAGAGTGATATAGAACGCTGGTAGGGTTCCATACGCACCCGTGGTGATTCTGGATGTTTTGTGTGTATTCCAATGTCTGTGTAGGGAACAATGCATTTTAGGCTAGTCACACTCAGTACATTTCAAATGCCCTACTTTGTTAATCCTGCTGATGTCATTCATTGTGAAATACACCTTTGGGGAAAGAGTTTACCAGCAACCCACATGGTGTGTCCTACAACAGTTCCTTGCTGTAGTGTGATATAGACATATGTTAGGGATTCTATATCCACACGTGTCAGTTGGGGATGTTTTGTGTGTGTTTCAATGTCTGTGCAGGGAGCAATGCATTTTAGGCTAATCACATTCAGTACATTTCAAATGCCCTACTTTGGCAATCCTGCTGATGTCATTCATTGTGAAATACACTTTTGGGGAAAAAGTTCTCCAGCAGCACTATGCTTTAGTGGGATATAGACCTCTGTTAGGGGTTCTATACCTGCACATGTCAGAGATGGATGTTTTGTGTGTGTGTGTCACTGTCTGTGTAGGGAGCAATGCATTTTAGCCTAGTCACACTCACTACAATTCAGATGTCCTACTTTGGCAATCCTGCTGATGTCTCCCAATTTGATATACACCTTTGGGGAAGAGGTGAGTATCAAACCAGTGTTGACAGCTAAAGCAGTCAGAGTTTGATTATTTACATATAATCCTTTAGAAATTAGTAAAAGGGGAAAAAACACTCATTGTTTGTATTTTTGTGCATTGCTGTATCAGTGTGCTGTATCATATATAAATGTATATGTATATACAATTTTTTTATATATTTTATCTAATATTGTTCATGATTTGAGTGTGGTGCTTTAAATTTTAATTAACAGTAATTATGATAGTTATATAAGCCATGTGTAGCACTTGTGCTGTTTTATCTGAAGAAGTCTTACATAAAGACGAAAACACTAATCTGTGTAATTATATAAAAGTTTTTTGCCTTTATCAGTGGCCTGGACCATTTTTATTATTACATATAGCTATATACACATATATCTATATGTACATATACGTATACCTATATATACACATATGTATAGATACATATATGTATAGATATGTATACATATGCACATACAAACAGATGTACACATAGCCATATATATGTAGCACTATACAGATGTGTATACAGACATATGTATGTGTATACCTGTGTATGTACATGTAGACATCTATACACCTATGAGATGTATACAACCATATACCTGTCATGAGTAAACATCACGGTTGTGCATACCCTCCCACATGTATCCCACCGTATGTATCTGCTATTTGTACATTATGATAAAACAACATATGTGATGCAAAAGTCATATTAATGACAAGGACTGCACAATCTAGGAAGTAAAAGCAATTGTTCAATACTACGCAATATGTTTAATGACAGCTATATTGGTAAAACAACAACTGTCTCCACAGTGGTCATGGTGTAGTGATTAAGTGCTGTGACTTCAGTGTAAAAGGTCCTGATTTCAAGACCTACAAGGGCTGTTCATTTTGTTGCTGGGCAGAACAAGGTTTGTTGGATACAGAGTGGTTAAGGCAGTGTTCGTGCAATGTAAGCCACACACACGTCAGTATCATGACATTGCTAGGTAGGGGTTTTGTCCCAGTGTTGGCGAGTAACAGTGTGCGTGTATGTGGATGGGTCTACATCAGGTTGCAGGGTATACACGCCTCAGCAAGTGTACACATGTACACCTACAACACAATTGCATATTATTTTAGAGACCACAACCAAGCAGTGTTACTAACAGCTAGAAGGCATCATTGCTGGATGGCTAAACTACCTGCCAAATATGCCTCATACTGTACTCCATATAACATGTTACACTGCACGACTGTGGTACACTGGTATACAGTCACCATGTAAATCAGAACCATATCAGCTTTTCCCCTGCATCGATGGTATGGATGACAGGGATGGGGCACAGGTATCATCATATGCACAGGGTGTGGTGTTGGTCTGCAAGAGGCCGAGGGTGGGCCATACATTTGACACCATGTGTGTGGATGAGTGGTGTACTCTGGGGAGCTGGCTGAGATGATGTGGTGTGTGTAGGTATGAAGTTGCCCTAAGTGTGTTTGCATAGTGTGTGGGTATGCATGCACACAGTTCTGCCTTGTGGCTGCCCTACACAGTTGTTTATGGACAGCCTCAGACAATACCTGGCAGGGTGTGCAGTTCACTGCCTCCGGCCACGGACACATGGACTCTGCCTGCCAGGGGTTCTGCGGGCACATGCAGTTACAGGTGTTGAAGTGCTACTCTCACCTGCTGATGACATTTGTCTGCTGGTACCATGTCCCTCCTTGGACTGGCCAGGACCATGTGCACGTGGCCTGCTGTGGTATGGTGTGGACAGCATACCCCTTGCAGAGTCAGGGCAGCTACTGTCACTACGGGAGCCCCTTGCTGTCCTAGCACACCCACTTTGACTGCCAGCTGTTGGTGTTGCTGGCCCACATCCACACAGGCATTGCCACATCCCCTCCATATGTTGAAGCACTGACCCACCACGGCTGATGAGGGCCATCATGCCATCTATCTGCTTGCTTGGTAGAAGCACTGATGACACCCACCAGTTCACAGAGGTTGTCACTTACAGATGCGAGAGCAGCCCACTGCAGCCTAAGGCTTTGTCTGGTGTAACACTCAATACATGCCTGAACCTCCATTACAGCCTGAAACATGCTTCTATTGGCTGCAGCTATGTCATCTATGCCAAGGACATGATGTCCAGTGGCCCTACCATGAGCACCCTGGGACAGTCGCCTATGTGGCAGCCTGACGGACATCTGGCTATGCCTGCTGCGACCAGATACAGTAGACATGGTTACAACACTTTCCTGTGCACTGCGTTGAAAGGTAAATTAAAAATGCTGGTTACTGCCACAGCACGCTTGCTTATAAAAAAGATAAGTAAATGGATAAATAACTCAAGCAAGCGTTGACAGAGTGAGAAATAACCTTCTATGTGTAAAAAATCCAAGTAATCCGGTCTTCTGAGACAAATAATTCAGTTTATTACACAGATAAACCACGATAAGCACTTTCACTAACTAGTAGCTTCTTCAGATCACAAACAGGAAGCACAGGAACCATGTGCTTTAAATATCTGCATGTTAATTAATCAACCAACTTTTAAAGCAGAAGCGCCATAAAACCTAAAAACTAAATATATAAACATATAAAGACCGGATTACTTGGATTTTTTACACATAGAAGGTTATTTCTCACTCTGTCAACGCTTGCTTGAGTTATTTATCCATTTACTTTCCTGTGCACTGCCACTGAATGCCAGCTGTCTCTCTGCTATGGCCACTGGTGATGGGGTGTATATAGGCACTGTAACTGTGTGCGGGGGTGGGGTGGCAAAAAGGGGGTTGTCAAATGATGGTGCAGTGTTGGCCCCTGACATCCCCACCTTTGCCCCAACATTATCATCATCATCATCATCATCGTCGGTGTCTGTATGGACACCTGCATCAGTTTGGATGCAGGAGGGACCCTGACCCACCTAGCCACCTGTGGGGGAAAACAATAACCCTACTTTAAAACCTGTACATCATTACTTAACAGTACACACACACACACACACACACACACACACACACACACACACACACACACACACACACACACACACACACACACATATCTCCATAATGCCTACCTGTCCATGGCTTTACAGACAGTCCCACGTATATGTCCATGTGTTACCCCATCCTGCATCACACTTGTTAACATTTACACATTGATACCACTCATTAACATCACAGTCCTCTAAATGTCCACACAAGTGGCCACAGCACAAGGCATGCTGCTATATTACCTGCCTGACCTGTGTGTAGTGGATTTACATGGTCCCGATGCTGTCATTTGGTATGCACCCTCTGTATGGCTGGAATGATGTGCATGGCCCCTATATGTGTGAGCTACTATGTTGTATCCATAATAGCTCCCACTGGTGTGTCATGTGTATATAATACTCAGTACATGCCAGAAATGCTGCTCCGTCGACCCATCATGTGTCAACAGTAATATTTGGATACACTCCCTGGTATTGACTATTACTTCCCCCAATGCATCTGTAGAGCTGCATACTTCGGTTGTAGGTGACCTCTCTGCTAACTGCAGTATTAAGTGTGTGCCTGGAGTCTATCTTCTCTCTGGATGCCTGTTCTATGCTACAGACCATATTGTACTATTTGCTGTCCTGTGAGTACATGACAGGTATTCCTGGTGTGTAATATGGCACTCCATGTCCATGTACAGCATGGTTCCAAAGGGGTGCACAGTTGTATGAACACCCCACAATCACACACACACACACACACACACACACACACACACACACACACACACACACACACACACACACACACACACACACACACACACGCACACACACATGCACACATGCATCATACATGCATCTAACTCCCACCACTTCACCAGAGTGACCCTGCAGGCAAACTAACTAACCACCAGGATGCACACACACACACACATACAGGTGAGGTTGCACAATGATCGTACACACAGTCCTCCAATTACCCATCTGCCAACATGCAGAGCATATGGTACAGAACAGCATGCAGTTCAGCTATACTCAATCCATGCTAGCAATGGTATACATGTGTATGATGCATGTGCTGTAACTAGGTGATGCCCTTTCCACTGCATACCACTACACGCATGTACACAGTATTGCTGTGCACCTGTTCTGCACCCTGCCATGTACTGTGCGCCACAACTCACAGGTGTTCAAACCATTGCGGAATGTGTAGTACTGTGTCAGTTATGTCAATTGTACCTATCACAACTCCTATGTGTTTCAGCAACACATACCTTTGATGATATGTGGACTGTTATCATTGGTGAATGCCTGATTTACAGCTGTCACCATCAACAGACCATGTCTGACCACTGCAGAAATGCTTACACTGACAGCCATCAGAGCATACCATGGCTATGGGGGGGTTTACACACCTTTATTGATTTTACACATACATCCGTGATCTGCCATGGGACCACAGCACTGCATATCTTAGCAGTACACAAGCCTGGTATGCAACATATGTCCTGTACTTTCACATGCAGTGTCTACAGATTGTGTTAGGCATGTGGCTGCTGACCACAATGCATGCACACCATGTGGGCATATGTGTGCACAGCCTTATCATCACGGTTTATCACACCTCTTGTTGTGTGTACTATAGCAGTCACTGCTCATGGCAGGGGTATACCAGCATGGGCCTTCTGCAATTGCCAGTGTATGTTCAGCCTACCCTACACATGTCCCCCTATTCTGCATAATTGCAAGGTCTACTCATGCTCATACTCTGCACATCCCATGGTGTTCGCACAATGCCATCACTATTGCAGTGTGGGTAGGGTTACGGCTGCTGCAAGTCCTGAACCTAACTATATGCAAATAAAGCCATTCCTACCATCCTTAGGATCCCTGGTGCAGTGCACTGGTGTTTCATGCTGAGACCCCCCTCCTCAGCTTTTATGCAGATGCATGACAGGTAAGTCCTGCACATTTGTGTCAGCTTGCAGTATCCCATACACTGAATACCACATGTTGCAGCCTAGACCCAGCTGATAATGTGGACTACTGTAATGCTGTATGGCATAGTGTATCTCTGCAGCAGTTGGCATTTCCCTACAGGTATATACACTGGTGTTCCACTGTATATAGGTGTTGTTCAGAACATGTCACTACTGTAGGCCATGTCTACCAACAGTTTGTTACTCCCTGTGGACACATTCCACAATGACAAGATGTTAGTTGTCATGCAGGTGTGTGATATACCCTTTCAATACCCCATCATGGTCACCCCTGTGAGACCATGCATTTCACAGCAACAATACATCCACAAGTACAGCATGCATTCAGGGTAGGTATGTTAGATGTGTACATGGAATATACCATCACCTTTACATGTCAGGTGTGTTGGCATCATGCATCTACATAAGGCATACTCACCAGCTACAGGCTGCTGCCTTGTTGTTACCCTGTAGAGATCTACATAAGTGGGTGAGAAATGCAATGTCAGTGGCCACACCTGTGGCACTGCTACAGGCTGGGTGCAGTACTACCATACATCAACTGTAAATTCCCACAATACTACCGCATCTGGACATCTGTTTATCACTACAATGTGGCAACACAATATATGTATGACATGTCAGATATGCATAATCTACCTGTACCACTGCGGATATTTACACAACAGTGGTCTACTGATGTGCCCTGTGTCTTTACCTGCATGCTCCTCGGCTGGTGTCTGGGTGACACCCACCTCCATGAAGGGCTCCAGTGGCTGTTGGTGTTCCAGATGGGCAGGTGCCATGAGGTTGGCCAGGAACTCCTCCACATGTGTCGGGGGGGTGGATGACATGCCCCCCCATGGCGAGGTGATCCCACCAGACTGTGGCAGCACACCAACGGGCATTGCGAAGCAGGTTGCTGCAATGATGCTGGACCTGCTCATAACTGTGGTTATGCAGGCCGACATTATTGACCCTGTGGACTAGATCGTTCCACAGGGTGGTCCGCTACTCCTGGTCATGGGCTGTCCTGCCAAAGAGAACCTGGTAGTGCTGAACCAGGTGTTTAATAATGACCTCATTTTCCTCCACTGAATACACAGGTAACCTGATGTGTGACATCTTGCCAGAAAGACATGAAGATGGAAACAGGTCTGAGCAACTCATATGGCAAGGTTACCACAGTTCGTAATACACATCTCTGTCACCCCCCCACCATATCATCTTCAACAGACTGTACACACAACTCATTAGGTATGGCTGCAGCTTAACTACCGTTTGGATAGATTGTGTATTGTACCACACCTTCTGCTATGTGACTGTAGCCATGTCCCCTGTGTGGACACTAACATTGCTGGCCTGTTACAGACTATTCACTTGCATGCAATTATCAGGGCCACTATGATTACATATCTGCCAGTGGTATGGCTGCTCTAAGATTGCTGCACATCTGACAGTCTTTGTTATTGGGGGGATCTATGCATGCTGTTGGACATGTACCAGGATTGTGTAGACTATTACTACCAACAAATCTACTATAACAGTGAAACAATAACATGTATATGTTCCATTGGCCAATTGATCAACCTCTCCACACCCATCTGACCAGGATACCTGGCCACATCACATGTGTGTGCCAACCTGGGGCCTCCTCATGTACTGTTACAGCAATACCATCAGGTAGAACCACCCAGGGGATGTTGCCCACCCCCAGGGCACACACCAATATGTTCCTGTACCCTGAGCTCAGGTCTAGGATCTATTCCATACTGGGCTCCACAGACACAAGAGGGATGTGCTACATCAGTCTGAGGCACCCAGTACACATTCACATGGCCAACATGCTCCTCCTGCTCAGCCGCTAGACCTGGCACCTTCAGGACATGGACTGCTGTTGTGAATGGCAGTTGGTGGGAGCCTTGTTCCCATTGTGCCCATATTGGGCACCATGGGGCATCCACATCACAGACCACACAAACCATCCACTGTGTTTACCCACCACATGTGTCACATACAATCTGCCATATTTCCGCATATTCCCATTGCATACTTCACAGACGGGGGCAATGTAGTGCTAAGAAGGGACTAACATGTGACATACTCATCCATGGTGCACACACTGCCAGCTGTAGATATCTGTGTGTATTGCTATGTGTGCTGCTGCCTCGCACATAGCACACATCACTGTGGTAGTGATATAGGGGACATGTCTTTACATATATATCTGTTTGTGTGTGTGTGTGTGTGTGTGTTTGTACATATGTGGACATGTGCATATAGGTATATATCTATATATGTGTAGATATATGTGAATTCATATATATGTGCACATATATATGTCTACACATGGGTATATGTATATTTCTGGACATACATGCTGATATACATTTATCCTTTTATATATATATATATATATATACATATATAATATATATATATATATATATATATATATATATATATATATATATATATTATATATATCTGCCATATGTACACATATGTATACCTATATATGGGGTACATTCAGACATCAGCTCCACAATCTCACAACACCTTCTTGCACAGCTGCACTGTTCTGCCTTGCTACAACACAGACAGGTACCACATATGGACATAGCCTGACATTAGTGGGGTATATGTGGGACCTGTTTGCAGGTAACCCTATTACACACCTATGGCATTCTGGCATGCTACATTTCAGATTCACTTGGGTATCCTGCCAGTGGTGGTCTGTGGCTCCCACATGTCCATCATAATGGCATTACTTCCACCACCAGCTATTGGCCAAGTCATATACATAATCCCAATTACACAACACACACTATGATGGCTTACATCCTGTCTGTCAGTGTTGACCTGCACATTTAACAGCTATGGCCCACTACCCACAAGGACAAACACTATTGTACATAGCAGTTTTTCAGTTGAACATCATGACAACAACACCTGATAGCACATATAACTCATTCCACGTCATCTATCACATTACGATGGACCTGGTTCTCCATTCTAATACATGTATATATTCTTCACATACCTGTTGTGGGAATGATGTATTTATGAATGGTAGCTGCCTAGATGCCTGCGTTTTCAGATGTTATTTTTCTGAGCTTTTTTTTTTTTCGCTTTTGTTTTAGCTTGCTTGCTTGCTTGTAGATGCCTGCATTTTCATCTCTCTCTCTCTCTCTCTCTCTCTGTCTCTCTCTCCCTCTCTCCCTCTCTCTCTCCCTCTCTCTCTCTCCCTCTCTCCAGTGGTAGATGATGCACTTGATCAGGTGATGGCCTCTGCACCAATCAGTGTCCTACACTTGCTAACTGCATGCAGCTTGCTGTGTAGTACTTCCAATTACCACTGTCATGGCAACCACCTACTATAAATCCCGACATCATGTGGGCGTGGTCCCTTTATCTTTTCTGTGTGATGGACATCCTTCCTGTGTGTGAGCATCAGTGTTACAGACAGCATGTAGCAATATCTCTTCCAGTGGAGCAGGCACACGCAGGCCAGCTATATATTTTTAGGAGGTTCCAGAACTACAGACAGAGTGTGAATAGAGTTGTGTTATGCTTTGTATAGTACTGGTATTACAGGGTGTGTGTGTGTGTGTACATACTAGTATACCTTGGAATGCAGTATGTCTGCTCAGCTGTCAACTGTAGGTCTATCCTGTTGGTAGCCAGAGGTGTGCTTATCATGTTTTGTCTGTCCACCACACAGGTCCTGTGTCAGATATTTCACTGGCAGTGTGTGTGTTGAGTGCTATCAGTACATGGCTACATCCATTTATGTTTCTTACCTCAATTCCCTGGTTAAGGTTATGTTGCAGACTATCCTGTAATACCAGTGACCTGCTTAGTGTATGGCAACAGTTTTCCACATATGGTCCTGTGTTCCAGCCTCTGCCCTTCACCTACATACCAAGCTTTGCACATATGATATGCTGTCAGGGATTGTTCTGTAGTGGGCTGTGTGTATATCACACTGTCATTGCTGCCATCAGTCTACTGCTGTTGTATCCCCTACACATACGGTGGGGCTGGGGCCATATATGTGTGGACTTCACCTACACAATACATGTGTGCCCTTATGCAATCCAGAGGCCAGTGTGTGTAACAGTGGTATATGGCCCTGTAGTATTGAGTCTTGGGGGGATGCACCATAAATGACCTAGGCTGTTACAAAATGTGGTGGTATCAGGGGTAAGCTGTCTTATGGTATCTGGATGTACAGTACCATATACTTCACCTATATTTACATTACTCATATAAATTGAGGTCTACTGCCTCCTGCCATACAGACTGTTCTGCTTGGCAGTGTGCTTGTGATGGTGTCAGTTATGCCTTGCTATGTAACAGTTACATTCCATTTGGTCAACTGAAGTCTTTACCACCTAGTGATTTTGTACAGACTGTAGATAGAGGCTTCTGAACTATACACCTGCATTACATACTGTTGATTGTTTGGTACCTTGTGGCCCAATCTGTCTTTACTATTGTACAATTTGAAGGCCTTGGCCTGGACAGCAGCAGTTGTGAATCTTTCCAGCATACTGTATTAGTATATCTGTTTCACAGTTGCATTACTCTGTTTATATGGATGTCAGTGTTTGAACAGCTATATGAAATGGCATATAGAACTGTAATAGTGCACAAATAAAGATTTTCCAATTCTGCAAACCTGTGTGTGGTGTTTTTTCTATGACCTCTCTGTGGGTATATGTTGCAGGCAATGATTGCAATTTGTATGGGTGGCCCATACAGTGTCCACTTGTTCAGGTGTGAACTGTAGGCATAGTGGCTGTTCCATATTGTGTGCACCTTCTAGATATGTATCTTATCTCTGCGTGTGTATGTGTAGTCACATGTATATCTGTGTGTATATATATATATATATATATATATATATATATATATATATATATATATATATGTGTATCTGCATATATGTGTCTGTGTATATGTATCCTGGGGATGTTGATAGCTTCCACATTTTACATTTCCTATGGGAGCCAGACTGTACTGCATGATATGTTACCAATAACAACCTAGCGAAAAGCAGACTGCAACCAACTAAGAATGAAGAATGGAATGATGTGGATCGGTGGACACCTGCTCAAGGCAATGCTCGTACACGAGAAGATGAAAATAAATCCTTTATTCCACGATAAAACAAGTTTAGCGCTTTCAACTGGTAAAACCCAGTCTTCTTCAGAACAAATTCAAAGTATTCACATACAAATATTTATAGTCTGAATAAGACATTCAGTTAAAAAAGTCCGCCAAAACTTTTAAAGCTGTACTTCTCTCTTTTTCACAATTTGTACTTTAACAAAAATAAATACATTCATATTGATGTATAAAAAACTGTGTGCCTACTAAGAATCACAATATATAAAAGGAGAGAATATAAAATAAAATAATGTGCATATAAGGGTATGTATATAAAGGTAAAAAGTACTGTGAGCATATAAATATATATGTCTATATAGAGCATTTTTAGAATCTTTTTTCTGAATACGATATGTGTTCATAAATACGTTTTTTTAGATGTCTTTCAGTTTTGCCAATATAATATGCTGGGCAGGATGTACATGTTGCTAAGTATATCACCTGACTGGTATTACAATTCCCTGTCTTGGTCTTGATACGAGTGTGGTTTATATCTTCTAGTTGAATATGTCTTTCCTCGTTAATGTAGCTACACTGTTTGCATCTTCCACATTTTCTAGTACCATTGTATATTTCTGCATTATCAATGTTGTTACTAGCTTTCTCCAAAATTCTTTTTAAATTGTGTCCTGTTTTATGTACATATTTAGGTGTAAATCCCACAATTTTGTCCAAATTTGAAGAAGTAATGATGTCCCAATGTTGGCACAGAATGTCCTGAATAATGTTAGTGTATGGCGTGTATGTCAAAATACATGCCCGAGCAAACAATTTGTGTTCATCTCCATCTTCTTTCGTACTTACTACATAATTGCCTAGTAGGGGGGGATCCCCAACATAGACATATAAGTGATAATGGAGTTGAGCACCATTTTCGTTTTGCCATTATAGATCAAATTAAGAGTACATTATTTGGAGGGAATTGGAAGATGCAGTTGGCAGCCCTGGAGAGTAGGTGGCAGATTATATTAGATGCTACTAGAGCACCTGGACTGAATGAATTTATTAGCATTAAACCTTTTTTGATACTTTCCCAATAGGATTTGGTTTTATGTATTTATACATTTATTTCTTCCATACATTATCAATATTATTATTATTAATAGTATTGTCCTTACACTGAGCTTTTTACTACCAGTGGATCAAGGTACTATCATTAATTCTTGACATTCTCTTTAGTTTATCCATTTAGGATACTTGATGAAGCTTTTATATGCTCACAGTACTTTTTACCTTTATATACATACCCTTATATGTACATTATTTTATTTTATATTCTCTCCTGTTACATATTGTGATTCTTAGTAGGCACACAGTTTTTTATAGATCAATATGAATGTATTTATTTTTGTTAAAGAACAAATTGTGAAAAAGAGAGAAGTACAGCTTTAAAAGTTTTGGCGGACTTTTTTAATTGAATGTCTTATTCAGACTATAAATATTTGTATGTGAATACTTTGAATTTGTTCTGAAGAAGACTGGGTTTTACCAGTTGAAAGCGCTAAACTTGTTTTATCGTGGAATAAAGGATTTATTTTCATCTTCTCGTGTACGAGCATTGCCTTGAGCAGGTGTCCACCGATCCACATCATTCCGTTCTTCATTCACCAATAACAACCTGACATCATACAGGTGGGTTGTAGTACTGTTAACGTCTTGTGCCCATGTCATGTCAGGTCTTGCTTATGGGATCTGTAACACACGGTAGTGTATTGCAGGGCAGATGTGTTGGGCTGTGGTGGGGGGATATGCCTATTCATACATGACGTATCTTGTTTGGGGCGTCTCAACCCCATTAACGGTGCATGTGGACATATTTGTTTTTGTCAATCTACCATTGCTATTTACAGATGTGTGGCCATATCTATCTATCTATATATATATTTATGTATATGTATTTTATATATATATATATATATATATATATATATATATATATATATATATATATATATATATATACATATATATATATATATATATATATATAATATACATATGTATATATTTCTAAATATTTATATATATATATATATATATATATATATATATATATATATAATATATAGATATGTTGTATCTGTTTAGATATTAATATATTTATACACACATATACATCTAGATGTTGGTATTCATACTCTGTACTGTTGCATGTCTGAGCTGGATGTTATGCTCCTGAATACTTTATGTATATCTGGCATGGCTTAGTGGTAAATCATTTTCTCTATGGTGTGCAGGGTCCTGTGTTCGAGCCTCGCAGAGGCTGTTTATTTTGTTGCTGGGCAGAACACGGGCCGTTGGGTACAGAGTGATTAAGGCACTTTAAAGCAGTTGTAAGCAGGTTTGCACACTGGTAAGCAATGCCATCTTCTGGTTGCAGTGTCTGATACTCAATTAGCTTCTACATTGCTTAACCTGTGTAGGCAGTGCTTACACTCCCCGCAAACGCACTTAAATACACTTAGTAGTGCTTACATATGCTTACTACTGCTTATTTGTGCTTAAACCTGCTTACTAGTGCCTTATTCATTATGACACTGACACTTCACATGTGCATTTCCTGCAGTACTCCAGTTTATAAATATATGTTATGTAGTGGGTTTTGCAGCAAAAATATTGGTTATAACATGCTTTGACATGTAAAACAGACTGTGCTACTGTGGGACTCGAACGGGGAATGCCTACTCATTAGGCACATACTCTGCCCACTACACTATTGCTGTGCTGCTTCATTTGCATATATCTTCCTTGTTATCCTCTTCAGCCTTTTAAGCTGCTATAACCGTAGCTAACTGATGGGCACACTAACTCACCTACGGTTGGCTGTACTCGGATTTAAAAAAAAATAAATAAAGGGGTTTCTTCATTTAGTTTTTATGTACTGTTTCTTTTGTACACATGGGGAACTGTTGGTGGGGATATGCGGACACCTATGAGCAGTCTTGCTCATTTCTTACCACTTTCTGCTGTTCTACATTGCAAGGGTGTGTTATTTCTGAGAGCTATGCTTTCAGACACGCCCCCTGCACTCGTATACGCTCCATGTAAGCCTAGGAGCTCGGGCAGTATGCCTTATTAATATGCATGGCACGCTGCCATCCTGCTCCTAAATGGGCGCTTCCGTGCAGGGCTTAACTAGTCCTGCACAGAAGTTTAGTAAATCTGGGGGAACATGCACAGGCTGTGCCAGTCATTCCCTAGGAAGCCATATGAGGCTGTATTCCAACATGTTATTGTGCACTGGCATTGCAATGGCAAATAAAAAAAAAATGAATGAAATGAAAGGAGACAAAAGTGAAGCAGAGGAAAGTCTCTAAAGATACAGAGTTAATACTGCAATATGTTAAAGTACAAAATTAATATTAATATTTAAAATTGCATATAATGCAAAATTACTATGCATTCCTTCTCTCACACACATACAACCATTACCAAACTAATCAAGATCACAAATTAAACATGTCTCTAAACATTTATTTAAACAGTATGTACTGATGTTTTCCAAAATCTAACAAATAAAAGCATTCTCTGGTATTCAAAAAGGCTTGCCACAATAGGAAACCTTTAACAAAAAAGGCTTCTGTGTAGCAATAAGACTTCCTATTTTAAAGACTGGTCTGTACTTGTGGTTTCCCATCCAAGGCTCAGTAGCATGGAGAGCATTCTCATTGCAGATGCCAAATACCAATTCAACAGTCTAGGGAGAGGTCAATGATAATTAGTCACTTGCTCCCCATTTAAAATATGGGGTCTATATTATATTCTCAATAGCCAACAATGTTGAATCTGACATTGTCGACACAAGAATATTGAACGCTCAGAATCTCTAGCGTGTAAATGGAAATCTCCGTAAGGGGAGATTTCCATTTACTGCAATGTAGTGCAGTCTCAGAGTTGGTATATTTAAGTAATGGGGGGTGTGGGGGTTTCGACCATATGGTGTTTGATGTTTTCAAATGTCGATCTTATAATATAGACCCAAAATGTGCACAGATCATGATTAACTCATCAGAGCATTCAGCCATTTACTCCTGTGGAAGTAATCACAACACAGATAAGTACAGTGGACATGTGTGTGCATGTGTGTGTGTGTGTGTGTGTGTGTGTGTGTGTGTATGCGTGTGTGTGTGTTGGAGAATGAATATGGGTGTGTGGATGAGTGTTTCTTTGAGTGTGATAATCAGACATGAGTCTGTGTGTATGGGGTGTCTGAATGTCATAAGACAGGACTATAAGGATGCATGATCCACGAGGGAAAGTGCTGTCAAGTCTGAGAGGACACTCTTCATTTCAGAAACATGGTAATGAATCACTTATGAGATATTTCTATGTCTCTGAAACATTCAGAAATGTGGGAATGAACCACTTATGAGAATTTTCTATGTTTCTGACAGAGATTCTCCATTGTGCTAATTGACTAGCCTGTGCTGGACCAATAATATGAGCATTGAAAGAATTTTCCTGAGTCCTAGCTGTTAATTATGCTCAGCAACTCAAATGGTTTTCAACTACAAGAAATTTTAGAATTCATTTATAATAATATAATTTATTATACTTATGCTGTTAGATATTCTATAATGTTTTCAATATTAAGCTTCTCTGAATGCAAAGTATGATATTTTATGATTTCTGCCCAGTTTTATCAGAGTTTTTATTTCTGACTATTCATCTCATATGCTATTAACATATCTACTACTAATTAACGCTATTGTGTCAGGTCTGAATCTCCTTTGTGTGAACTGGTATGTTGATTTCTCCTGTTTGTCTATATTGGATTAAAGAAAAACATGTATAATTCCTCTCTTTTACTGCAGCCCCATCTGTCTTCAATACCTAGTATGTAGAAATTCCTTGAAATTCCTGTTTTTTTCCCATGAAACATCATGCTCCTGATGATTATGGCATCTTCAAAATATGCTTTAAATTTGTACAATCTAAAATGTAAGAATAGCATAATCCCTCATATAATTACATCCCAAGTATCTATACAGATTTCCTTAGTCATTCTTAAAGAGGTTATCAACCACCTATGTTAATGTCAAATGCATATCCATGTTTGTAGAGAGTAACACAGATTTCATAATTTAATCCATTTGTAGTTTTCATGTATTCATTATTTTTCATTTATCAGTTAATTAAAACATAGCATCAATAGTTTTTCTGTCCAATAGGTCTGCATAACTTGTTGCATCTCAACCTTTTCCAATAGCCTTCCACATTCCTCTGTATACATTGAATCTCCTTTAATAAAATCAAACAGTTTTAGTGCATTCATCCTCTTTAATTAAGACTTCTTCAGGTAAAAAAATAAAAACAAGACAAGTACAACTTCAGCCTCAAATAATTGAATTGTGTCATGTGATTTTCCACAAGCAGAAATACAAAGTACTTTACTGAAAGTCTCCCAAATAGTGCAAAAGGTTCCTAAAACATTACAAAATGTCATCAACTTCAGTCAAAAACACAACATTGTTCACAAGTAAATACACATGAAATATGGGTCTACTTCTAAATTTCAATGTTTCAAAACTTCAAATTTCTTTTGGTCAAGACCGTAAGATCGAAGTTTTGAAACTTTGAAATGTAAATAAAAAATAAATAAATAAATAACATTTTTTTTTTTTGCATTATTGCAGGGGAGCAAGCCCCTCTGCACCCTCCAAATATTCTGCTAATTACATATACCAACTCAGAGATCACACTACCGCAAGGAGAACAGTAAATATACATTTCTCCGCTGTATGACAATCTCCATTGAAACTGTTTGAAGTTTCAAAACTTAGATCTTATGGTCTCGGCCTCAAGAAAGTATTGAAACTTTGAAATTTAGAAGAAGACTCTAAAATATACATGTAAAACATGATTTTGAACAAATTTACAATCTAAGCTTTCTCAGCATTACTATATTTTTAACATGTTGCATTATGTCACAGTTTCACAGTGGCATTCCATTTAAATTGCTGGTGCAGTCCCCTTTCCTCTCATCATGTAACACACTCTCTAGAACAAAAATGGAATGTCTTTGAAATAAATTCACTTCACAGAATAATTTAAAAGAGATCTTATGTGGACATATTGCTAATAGCATCTTTCTTAAATGTTGCCAATATGGAATGCTGAACAGGTACTGGACATTGATTTGTAAAAGTGCAACAACAGTTTCCATTAGATCTAAAACTTAGACTAGTGATGCAATAAAAACAGAACCATCATTGTTAATAAAACAGCACTATATACACACATACTAGATGGAAACATGCCACAAACACAATTCTTTTTGCTGTAATTCTAAAAAAGGCCAATCGAATAAATCTTTAGAATTCAGATTCCTTTTATTGATAAAAAAGAACCATAGCCAAAATGGCACGCAAATCTGAATTCACCTCAACAAATTTCCAATTATTACTAATAATATATTTTATTAAAAATGAATGAACTAAATAAAATATAGAATATGCCATGTTACATTGTTGTTCTCCCTAGTGGTGTTTTCTCTTCTGTTAACAGTACCTTGATCTAAAATATGGATATAATCAGTATGCTTTTTACTGTTAACTAATCCCAAAATATCAATTTTGTTTTAATCTGTATAGTAATGAACATTTGTTCAATGCCTTTACTTAAACGTAAAAAGTCATCTACTGATGTCAATCTAGACAGTAAATATCCTTTTAATATACAGAAAGTTGATGCCATCAGAATACAGATAAGTCTTCAAAGCAAAGCTAAACCATCTTCCTTTACTAAATATGACAGAGTTCAAAACACAATGCTTTAATTAACCCATCAGCCAGGAAAATTTTAAGAATTAATTGCTTTTTTCAAAAGTACATTAAAGATTTTAAAAAATCTTCCTTAGACCCTGTAAAAAAGGACATTGATAAATATTTTGTAAAACAAAGTATGTCTAGTAAATTGCCCCTAAAACAAACTATCAAAGAATGGGGCCATGAAAAACATTTTGCTATTTCATTCCTCTACTGATATCATCAATTATTAGAAACAAAGCAAAACATAAAAAATAGATAATAATAATAATAATAATAATAATAATAATATAAAATGAAAAGTATAACACATATTACATAAATTAACCACAAGCTCAGACAACAGAACAGAAATGACAAAGATTACCCTTAATGGAACAATATCCAGCTACCCTGCTACTGAATTCTTCTCTAGAACACAGTATAAAGTGAAGTGTAAAAGAAGATCAACATGCCCATTTTACATTCAATATACATAAAACACTGAAATAGATTACAGTGTCGCATACATCAAATAACTGATTGAAATGAAATAAAAATATTAAAATAAATGCAGCTCATTGACTGGGTACAAATACTTATGCTCGGTGTGTCATTGATTACACTTTTACAATATTTATTAAGACACTGGTGGCAGGATATGCTTATTTAACACTCATATAAAATATCAGCTCAGTTGATTTTTCAAAATATAACAAAAAAGTGCTTTTCAAACTCGTATGTCTTTTAAAAACACAAAGCAAACAGTACCTTCAAATAATTTAGACTATAAAGTTCATCACTCCATAAAGCTTCTCTCAGGACATGTGTACACCTCTTTTCTAGTTTCCATTACAAACTCAGGAATTTCATAATATGCTACCAAATGCTAGACTTTCTCCCAGGCCTTTCTCACAATTGTAGAAATCTTTACTGAGTTCTTCTTTGGCCTTGCCCTCAAATCCAGAAATCTTTAGAACTTTCTTCAACACGTTAACCACCATTCCAAAAATGAAGTCCAGCCTACAGTGAATGCTCCACAGGTTAGCCTCTTGGGCTCCCTTTCAGCATAATACACAATGTTTCTCAAGAGACAGGCTGCATTTTATGCTAAGATTGGGCAATTGCCTATAGGAAACACTGCAAAATAATCTTAGGTTGCATACTTTCAAACATGTTTCCACTTATAGCTCCCTTTATTAAACCAACAAGAACAAGTTATCATGACCAACATATATTAACAATGTTTCATGTAGACAATCATTTTAACTATGAACCTATATAAATTAATACGAAAAGTGTTCAAACAAATACAAAAGAGCACAGGAGAAAATACCTCAAAAGGTGATCAATGACAGAAGTTAAATTTGTTTTAAAAATAATACAAAGCCTTGTCTACTCAAAACCTTTCTTGCAGTTTAAAATAAAAATGCTCCAATATTCATGACATTTGTTTATATCAATTGTCTTACCATATAATCTGCTATGCTTGTACAGAAATGTATCAAATGTTGAAGTATCAATTGACATATAACGTTTCAAATAAAAGCACAACATCATTAGAATAGCTGCTACTATCCCGATCCAGGCCATTTCTAGAGCTGTCAATTTTTCTTGAGGATTACTAGTGCCAAATAGCCAGAAAATTGTATCAATGCAGGCTGATAATTGAACATACAAGGCCCAAGATATTCCTTCATTGTATTCCCATAGTACCCACACTTTGGAACACTCCCATAACATATGTGCATTCAACTGCCTACAGTGCCAGCAACTAACTGGTTGATAAGTCTACTGTGTGTAAGCTAAGTAGGGTAATATGCTTATGGTACAACACTTTTGCATATGAAAGTCTAGCTAGCAGGAGCCGTTTCCTTTCCTATTATCTGTTTAAACAATTGGTACATTCCTCACATGACAGCGATGTGGTTAACATGGCATTCCATTTACTTAAGTAGTCCTGCAAGAGTATACCTGATTTTTCTATTAGTTGAAGGTAGAAAAAACTTACTCTGGGCATCTTTAATTTCTTTGTAAGTAAGAAATTGGTATTCCATTCATCTAAATTAATATTGTATCTAATGATGTGATTTCTGTTATATACTTGGTAGGAAGACAGATTCATAACTGCAGATACTGCCACCTATCAGCTACTAAACATGGAAAGGAACCCTTTATCACCTGCCATGTATGAATAGTCTTTAGGGTGATATTTCAAACATCATAAATATAATAAATGCTCACAGCAATCCAGGTTATTCCCTTAATTATCTCTCCAGTCACCAATATTAAGGGATGGCAACATAGAAAATGGAGTAAGTTACAGTTGCCTTTTCTTTGGTTTAGAAATAAGAGCTGCATCAAATCAATGATACATCCCCCTGGGTCCCATACTTTGTAAGAAGGGGTAGACAAGTGGCAGAAGTAACTCATTACAGCTGAGTGACGCCTTCAGGTACTTCTGTAGTTACGTCAAATATTGCTTGTTCAGATTTGCATCAATAATTTCAAAACTGTGCTACATATAAGGTATTAAGTCATTTCATTTAAAACTTACACAATGGCAAACATCTATATTGTTCATATAATCTTTATTTAATGGATATATATTCATGCTTTTCTAAATACCTCACCAAGCAAGTAATATAGGCAGTATTGCTTAGCCTCATATGAAAGCTCTCAACTGGATAAACATAATGCTGGTCATAGTATGTGAGTAACTTGAGTGGTTTCTGAGATATTGTAAGCTGTTTAGAAAAAATGTGTTTACTGTGACTTATATAATTCAAGACCTAGAACCGAAAGAACACTACCATTATAAAAATAGTTTGTGCTGGAGTTTGCCATTGATGCTTCTTTAGTAACCCCTATAGTTCCAGAGATTTGAACAATCGTTTGAAATGTGAGGGCATACATTGATTCTGTCAAAAAGTTTAGGCTCCACCCACAGGAAGTCACAATGCCAACTTCCTGAGCTGCATTGCAGGGAATAAGTTATGCTGCAATCTAATTTGCAATTCAGACAAGAATCATGTTGCTTTCCAGATTCTCTACCTCTAACAAAAAAAAAAAAAAATACCAATGACTGCTCTACTGTAATCTACAAAATTGGGCCCTCTAAACTCATCCATATCTGATGGGGATAGATATCATTTTTCCTATGCATTCCATGCTTTCATCACTCCCTGACAAAGTTTGCTATTTGCCTCTGGACTGGAATGATGCAGTTGGAGAATGTTGCTTGGGGAAAATGCCTTAAGTTAAAGGGCACTTTGTGGAAAATAAACATATTGACAACCTGAATACAACCTAAAAAGTGTAACTTACATTTTTTGCACTTGTGTAATTGATTGTATGTTTGCTACACTTTTGAATTGCACTGACTTAGTGACTGACTCATACTAGTTTTACCTTCTATGTTGCTCACTCCTACCAGTATGATATATTTTGGTGCTTAAGTCTCTTACTTGTACAGGTTTTGCTCTTGAAGGCAGCTCTGTCTAAGTAGGGTGCAGTATTAACTTGTCTAAATTTTGGTCTTCCAGGCTGCAGCTTAGTATGCAAGCATCTTGCTTTGTAGTTTCTAGGCTTCTTTCCTTTTCCTTTTTTGTCAGTTTTGGATGTCTGCATGACTAACACAGCTTTGCTCTGGCTCCTGTCGATTCATAAAGTTATTACGTATATCAGGTCTGTTGCTCTTTGTCTTTCATGTTAAGTATTTTAGCTTACCACTATGTGTCTGTTGTTTCTCCTTCCTCCCATGTTTTCCATAGTGCTTTAAAATGGGGAATTTCCCAGCACTGATTCTATTTCTACACATCAGATAACCTACTAAGTAAACTTATGCTCAAATGCACATTCTCGACCTCTCATCTTTCACAAATCATAGCAAAGAGCCATCAAAATCATAGCAAAGGGCCATCAAAATCATAGCAAAGGGCCAGCACAGATCATAGTAAAAAGACATCATAAACATAGCAAGTGGTCCAAAGTTATCTACTTATGCACCAATCTGATCCCTGGAGTGGGCAAGGCATAATGCAAAAAATATGCATTCTTGGGGGGGATTCGACCCATAATATTAGGTCCTTTGTAGTTTTAATATATAAAGTCAGACAGGAAGAAAGAAGACTACATTTCACAGGTCACCTGCTGAGCAGTCTGTTAGACTATGCAATATTTTTCCCTGTATACACAGAAGAAAGAGCCAGGACTCTGGCAGTGCAGTAAGTCAGTACAGGTATTCTCCATGGTTGTTATTACTTTTTTCCCGTACCTCAAGAATCAACATGCAGGAACCATCACCAAATGTTATTTCTCACCACAGAAACTAAATATATTTATTATCAGCTATAAGAAAAAAATGCACATATTCCTTTAGTTTAACAAGGAGAATCCTAGACAAAGTGTACTAGGATGATACTGCTGAAATTAACAAAATGTGTAAGTTAATCAGCAGTCTTTTATAGCAACATAAATTATATCAAATAAAACCTGAAATTTTGAAACAATTTTCATTGACAATGCAGTTTTCTCTTTTCACCTCTTTTCACCTCTGCTGTATGACCTCAGAGTATGTATGCATATCAGACTGGGGGAGGGAGGCAGAGGACATTCCCCTTCATAGGAGATGCAAACAAATTCCTCTGGATTTTGTTGAAAGCATTCACTATAATATATCTGTGAATAAATCAACGTGATTCTGAAAATACCGATGTAATGAGTCAGACACCACAAGTGGGTAATGTCAACACCGCTTTTAGGCTATTGAGAAACACAGGAGTTCACAGCTATGTTTGGTGGCTAAAATTATGCATGAATCAGTCTCCAAAATTTTTCCCATAACTGCAGACATCAATATTGTTGCTGAAGCGTACTTGTAGGTCCAATAACATGAAAGGAGGAAAAAAGACAATTGCAACTCCTCTTTCTTATGGAACAGCCAAAATGAAGTTGTAATTCATAATTAGCTCACCACTTTACAAAAAAGCTCAGGTTAAGGTCCTTTGGATGATAAAACCAGCTGAGTTAGCTTATTTGTTTACATATATATTACTTATTAAATTCTTGATAAAGCTGGAATATCTAGCATTATTTGTGGAATATCACTCACTCACATGTGCGCGTGTGCAGCACACACACACACACACACACACACACACACACACACACACACACACACACACACACACACACACACACACACACACACACACACACACACACACACACACACAAAATATATCGTATTTATTTATTTAGCAGTTTGTATCTGGATAGGTGGGCTGGTCCAGAGACCCTTTTCAGCCATGACCTGAGTTCAAAAAGAGCAGAATAAATATACCACGCATGACTCTATTAGTAAAATTTTAGCAAAAGTAATAATCATTAAGTAACCTACACAGAGGCTCCAATATCCTTGATCTAGTCCTCATAAATATGGCCACTTCTTCCACAGCTCCATATGTATCATCATGTCTTGCTAAATTTGAACATAAATTAGTGATCTTTTCCTTAAAACCTGGTGGCATTTCCCCTATAAATATCTCTTTGTTTAGGGACTTCTCAACAGCAAACCTTATTTAGTTACTTGATGATCTAAATTAAGGTTGCTTTTGACTCTGGGCCTGCATTCAACAGACTTACAAAGCCATGGTGTTGCTTTCCTTACTTTTGTATGTGCTGCCCTGTGACCAGGAGTGAGTGATAGTTTTCGAATGACCAAGTATGTTTGGTTTGGGGGTCAGATTGCAGGGGAGTACTTTTCATAACTTTCAGCATCTCTGGGCAAAGAATCTTCACTGGGCAAGAAAGATAAATGGACAAATACCCATGTTCATTGATAAATCTGAATTATTAATTCATTTGGAAAATGCTGAAATAGCAGGTTTGGCATTGGCAGACATAGTAGTTTTAAACCAGAAATTCAAGTGTGTGTCATTGCAGTTTGGAACAGGGGAGTGTTGTTGGTTTGTAAGTTGACATTGAGTCAGGGTTTTCAGACTGAGGTTAGTGGCATGCATTGCTCTGTCCCTCTCAGTCATTTGACACTTGGATCTTTTGGTCAGCAACTGAAGGTGTCAAAAACCTGCATCTGGTATATAGGTAATTGTGCGTTATGAGTGATGAGTCACTAGCTGTGGGTCTTTGTCGTGACTATCAGTTGTTGATTGTTGCAGGTTGAATGAAATTCTTGGTGGTATTTAGTGACTCTGATCACAGAAATGTGTATTTTAATGCAAAATCTTATGAAGTATAATAACTTTGTTGGGTGAAGGGCAGCTATTTTTTGTCAGAGTATTGCTCATGGACCATTTCTTATAATGTATGCCTTTTCTGGCAAATAGTTATGGACTGCAGTCATTAAGTAAGGATAGACCTGAATTTCACAATTTGTATCCTTCAGAAAATGCTTTCTAATACAAAGCTTTTTATTCTCAAAATATTCTATGTATATAACAGGAACATATAGGCATACTTTAGCAAAATGTCTGCTTGTCTTTCTTACTCACACGCACTCAGTATATTTTCTGTCAGCCTGGGCACCCCCACCCCCGCCAACAACACCCCGTGCAAATGATAACTGTGCTTCTGTTTTTGGATTCAGGATGCATACGTCTTTTGTCTAATGCCCAGGGTGCATAGCTGACTGAGTGCTTTGTATATACGTGTTTGTGATGCTCTTTAGAAATTTGTACTGCTTTTTTACTGTTTTTTCTAATGTGTATGTCTTTGATGCACGAGGCCTATTAGTTGATACAGATCACATCTATTGACATAAGTCAGTGTTGTCACATATTGATGTCATTGTTGTAAAAATCACCTAGTGTCTAATTAGTTGCATTAACAAGTAACAGTATGCAAGAACATCCCATTCATTTGTTTTCTTGGCCATTTATTTTTATATTAGAGGTTCAACACTTACCTTGATAGTGTGGCAGTTACAAGAGTTTTCATTTGGGGCTGACTCTGTATGATGCTACCATTAGATCACATGGGTAAGTAAAGGTTGTGAGTATTGCCTGGCATCAATGTTACTGTATGCATGTGCATAAGATGAAGGTTTCACTCACTTAGGTGATGAGCCTGTGTGCTATCCGTTGCCTCTTAACTGGGGTGAGGGCATATTGTGCATGCCTTCATCTACTGACACCCACAGTGACTAGTGGTTCCCCTTCTAACTTTTCACCTGTATAGGGCTGTGGTGACCTTAAAAGTGGGTTTCTTAAAATAATATTGTGAAAGATAGTGCAGACAGTGACAGCACAAGTGCAGGGATTGCAATGCAAGGTTCCTCTGGATGTATCTAGGCTTGAGAATCATGACTTCAGCAGCCCAAACACACTCTCTATGATGTTTCTTTTTGAGTGTGCACCTCATTATAGCATTCTTTGGTGGGCATGTGTGCATTTCTGATGGGCGTCATCAGTTATAGCTCAAGTACATAACCTGCATCCCCCATTAAGTGACCCTGTGGGATATCCCCCCTAGAAAACCTCTGATAGAGTTGAGAGTTGTACCAGATATGGGTGTCATGATAACTGCCTTGGTTGCCAGCATACATATTCAGGATGAATCCCTTAGCATTACATGCAAACTGGCATTTAATTTTGTGGGAGCCCTTTCTATTTATGTACACCTTTCCTCTTCTCATGGTGTTGATTTGATTCAAATGTGTGTGCAGTCTATGGCTCCCAAGACTTCAGGGAAGTGTGCTACAGGGAAGAAATCCTGCATAGTTGTAGCTCTGTTCATGATGTATGGGTAAAATATATGTATGCACTAGCATGTTGTAACATAACATTCAGGAATTTATGTAGTATCCTGGATGGTGATGCCTGTGACACCCCCAGCATATCACCTATTGGTCAATGGAAGGTTCCTGTAGTTAAAATTCTGAGGGCTACACATACCTTAGTCTCCACAGGTATTACCTTTGCTGTTAAATGAGACTGAGAGAGGTTCCAGACTTCCTGTAGTGTGTCTCTATCCGCCCTGTAGCAGTCTACAATTCCAACTTCATAAAGACCATGAAAAGTTAAATTGAGTCTGAACACCCTTCTTCTTCGCTGAGGTCTGTTAGTAGTAGCAGCAGCAGCAGCATAGACTTGAGCCTGCTGCACAACATATGTATAAAAGCAACAGCAGCCTCTAACATTCTTTCCCTCTAGTGTAGATTGCATGTTTGCATTCCAACAGGTTTTGGAATTTGCAAACAAAACCTGCACTGAGTCTACACGATTGCTTTATAGTTTGTCAAATAGCCCCTCCATCTTGGATCGGTTGATCAGCATTCATATCAGATGCTTATACTGTAATTAGCATACCACAATGTTTAGTGTGTTTGTTTGGCTCTACACGCCATGTAGAACTGCTTACTGAATGCAAAACAGTGCACTATTGTCTGTGTGTCTTACCACAATGTGCACATGGTCTAAGCATACCATGTAGGCTTTATTGAATCTGCACCTATAAGTTATGAAGAACAGAGTAGGTATAAGAAGCAAAACTGGGAATATTCTATAAACTTGTGAAAGATGGGAGTATCTACGTATGTGTGGGTGGTGGTGGTGAGGACTGCAATACCTCTAAACAGCTGTGCTTAGAATTTCCAGGCAAAAACAAAAGAAATGCAAGAAGACACCAGGGAGAATTTTTTAATATTACAAAGAGACACTTAAAAAGTTAATTGAGCATTATGTTACAATTTCTGAAAAATGAGAAGAATTAAACTTTAATGTCTGACATTACTGATGGTAATCATTTCTGATTTATGAGGAATAGGGAAAATAGGCTCCATCAGGAATGTTCTGTTAACTCAGGGACTGGTAAGAGGAATGAGAGTGAGTCCTTCTATGTGAGTGTCTGTGTGTCTATATGTGAGCTTTATTTGTGTTGGTTTGAATATATTTTTGTGCATGATAAAATACATGGGGTAATGCCTGTGCCACTGGCAGTGAATAAATCATGAAAGTGCTGCTTAACTATAGGAGTAACAATGTTTGATAGAAAAACATGCAAATTCATCAACAATGAAATGTTTACTCATAGGTTCATAGGTTCATAGGTTGGTACTAGGCTATCAGCCCTAGGGCCTATACAAGCCTAGCCAGAACAATTCCCTGGCTATTTCTTCCCACACTATTTACTTCCCTCATTGTAGTTAATGTGTCTCTGAAATGCATTAAGAGCAGACCCTTTTGGCACCCATGGGGGATTCTTTCTGAATTCCATGGTTTGTCACACAAGCAGTTCATAACATACATGATGTTTGCATCAAATACACATTTAAAAATAAATGTTAATATCAATTTAAAAAAATTCTAATGCAGTTGCCTTTTTTTTTTTTTTTTGTGAGTAAAGTATTATAACTTGTTTGCGCATTTTAAAATGTTGAATTTAATGGTGTTTATCCACTGTTAAAGAATTTACACTATTATCATAGAAGATGTGTGCCACATTAGCACAAATAATGCTGATTGTGAAATCCTGGATAAACATAGTAATAATGACTCACTTTTTGATTACATTAATCTAGAATATGAAGATAATAGTTAACATTTTCATCTGAAATGCAGTGTTGAAGGGTATATCACAAACATGGATCAACAGGTAGGAAAAATGTTGTAAAATACACCATAAATTATCTAAAATATATATGGCTTCTGGGGGTCCTAGTGCCTCACAGTCACCTGACCTTTTTAATGTTTTCTTCTGTCACTGGACTAAGTAGTTTTCTAGTAAAAATTACGAGCTTCTCTAGATGCATCTAGGGGGTGAGTGTCTTTACTATTCTTGTCATGTAAAGTGATGCCATATGTTAATAACAGAAGTGGGTACCTCACAAAGGGCAACGTGATGCCTGAAAAGCCAGCCAAAGCAGTCTCAATGTGCTAACCACTGAAATGGGCAAAACTGAATAACAAAGTACTATATACATAAGGGTCATGAAAAGCACTTTAAAAAGGATGGGATGAGAAGCCTTCCCCTGCTCTGTGGTGGTGTTTTATGGAACTGAGACCTGCCAGTACTTGACTCATATTAATTATCAAGCTGAGAGTGAGGGAAGTGATCCCTAATCAGGAAGCATAAAAGGATTTCTAATGACAGGTTAATGAAAATGTCATTTATGTCTCTTGTTGTTTGGTATGCAAACTTAAATAGCACCTGTTATTGTCCTGTATTAAGCCACCATTTATTTATTTATTTTTAACTTTCTTGCAGCATACATCAATGAAGCATATACCATTACTGAACTCGTGGTGTTGGTTGTGCAACAGATAGCATGCTTGCCTTTGATGCAGAAGGTTGTGGATTCTATCCCTGCACCAAGGAGATAGATTGCTGATGTTACAGTACATTCTAAGAGGGGTGATACTTACCTCAATGTGTAATTCTTTCAATGCAGTGTGTTAAACAGAGGCCACATTTGCTTTAGCTGGTGATAGTTCAGGTAGCTGTAAAAAATCCCCCCACATTTATTGAAAAGGAAAGGGGAGGTTACCCAATGCCCTGACCAAATTTCCGCAAGAAGTATAAATGCTATATTGGTTCTCTCCTGAAAAGGGGACACTAGCTTAATGGAATTAATCTGGTCAACAAATATTAAGTAAGAGTCAGTGATGGATCGCACCTTAAAATTGTGCAAAGGTGTTTTACTTGATCATATCTCATATTCAAGATCAAATTGCTTCTAAAGTGAAACAAACTATGAATAGACAACAAATGAAACATGTTTTTGATTAAAATATAACATTTATGAGAAACATTAAAAGTTAAAATAGTATCCCAAGTCAGTGCTTATTTCACGACTACTTAAACAATGATGCAACAAGTTTTATAAAGAATCAGTCAACTGTAGAAGTGAACAATAAGGTGATACTAAAATTGATAATGGCAAATTGAATGTATGAGAAGAAAAGAACAAGTCATGATGGAAAGTAAAACTAGATACAAAGTACAATATAGCACATTAACATATTTCAATGATCTTGTATCATAAGAGACAGAAAATAAATAAATACATAAAATTAATAAATACATGGATAAATGTAGGTTCATAGGTACTAGACAATTAGTATGCAGATAATTACAAGGCTAGCAAATAAATAAATACATGGAAGTATTCATTTCCCTCCAAACTCAAGAAGGACAAAACAAGATAGACCAGGGAAGAATTTGCAGCTGCCCCTCTAAATATCTAGGTTTAGCTTGAAGGTTGTATGAATAATACTCTGCTTGACATGTAGCAGGCATTTGTTGCAGAGGTGAGAAATACATAGTAATGTGAATCTATCACTCCAGTACATCTTATTTATCTATTGATGAAGGTTTTGTTCCCTTAACCAGGTATGTGAGGTACCATTTGTTCTTCAAAGGAATAGAAACTCAAAGAGGGTTGGTGCTTTCATTGATCAAAAGGATAGGCCCAGATCTCCACTGACGAGTCTATTATAAAAGAATGTGAATAGAAAGAAGCTTACAGTCTGTCCAGATAACTTAGGTTTTTGAAGTCTCTGATTGTTCAGCCATGAATCTTTGAGATCTTTCAAGCTGATTGATATGTTTAGACAAATGCATGCCAATAGGTGCACTAAATTCAATATGGGTCTGATGAAACATGAGTAGAGATGCATTTGGAAAGTAGCTGAACAAAACTGAAGGCTTTCAGAATTACTGAAGATACTTGACAGAGTTATAACAACACCCAATTTACAGTCATCTGCACAATTAGATAAACAGAGGCCAGGAATTTTAGTCTGGAGGTCTGAGAAACGGATGCCAAATAAGCAATGGCATAACAATGAGCTCTGTGGTACACTACTGGCAACTTTTTTGATTTCAGAAGTGGCATCTGCAACTCTAACCACATGGGTTCTGCCAGACAACTAGTTAGATATCCAACTCACAACATAAAGCTTTATATTCAGATTTACACATCTATCAATATTACCTGCATGGGGAATAGTGTCAAAGACCTTTGTCAGGTTGAGATATCAGGCAGGATTCACGAAGCCTCCATGTAAGAGTTACAAGGCTTACACGGAGGCTGCAGTTAAACGGTGTGACATCAGCATGCCATGCATATGCATGAGAGCATGCTGAATCGCACCTAAGGTTAACACTGTCTGTGTAAGACAGTAGGGGGCATGTCCGTAGGGCAAGCCCTGCAAACGGACATGCCCCCAGAAGAGTAAAAATCCCGAAAGTAAACCCCCATGACAGAGTCCGTGTAAATGTGAATAAACACAACACAACACATGCCCCCACAGACTATGAACATAAAATGTATAAATGAACATGTTATATTTTTTTTATAAGTTGTAAAGATGTTTGCCCGTGAGTGCGCTCGTTTGCGCGGGCGTGCCCGGCGCTTAGCTACAGTTAGCAGTCAGTGAAAAAGCATATAAGAACAAAATATGCAAAGTAAGCCAAGAAGCAGTAGTGTAGCGGTAGAGACATTGGCTGAAGAGGAGGCAGTCATGGTTCGAGCCCCCACAACATCAAATTTTATTTTTAGTGAAATAAGCACAAAACAATTCCCTGACATATATGTACATATATAAAATTATATTTTATGTAAAATGTAATGAAATGGGCCATGTATTTTGAAGAAATGTGAGATAATAAAAAAAAAAAAATGTCAGATGTGCCTATAGCTGAGCTACACTCTAACAAGTTGAGTATATCTGCCCATAGGTGAGCAGTGTTTGAACAGGTGTAAAATGAGTGCCCGTAGGTGAGTAGTGGTTTAACAGGTGTAGAAGAAGTGGCCGGGGTTGAGCAGAATACCAACACGCTGAAACTGTATGCCCATAGCTGAGCTGAGCATAATATGCATGCTAACAGCCAAATGGCGCGTAAGCCAGCATGACCCATTTGCGTGGAGCTGCGCACCGCGCCAACAAGCTAACCGACGGGCAACGTTGAGCAAGCTGTATCAAAACTGCCTTTACACAGACACACCTCCTAGCCTGTGTAGACAGTCATAAAATATAAAAAGCAATGGCCAGGCTTGAACTCAGGATACCATGCACCATAGTCAAAGTACTGAACCACTAAGCCATGACAGCTGTTCTTAGAAATGCAGTAATAGCATATATATAGCAATGAATGGAAAGAGGAGCATGACAAAGCAGGTTTTGTGAAGTTGATGCAATTCCAAAATGGCCAATCACAGATAAGTGTGGGAAAAACGGCATATATAAGCCCCATAGGCGGGAATACACAGCATAACTGATTGTGGAACCGACTTGCAGTTAGGATGGCAGGTGTAGGAGAGGGTAGTTGCTTCCAAGCACAGAGGTGGGGCATTGAGGAGTCCAAATATATGGTTTGGCTCCTCATCCATGATCATGAGGCCCAACTCATGTAGGGCCAGGTCCTGCGGGGAGCATATAGGGCTAAGGCGTGGGACCAGTTGGCACATGATCTCACCAGTGCCACAGGAATACCAAGGACTGGTGAACAGGTCCATCACCACCATGCGGTCCTGAAGAGACGGAAGCAGGACCAACTGAACCGTTAGATCCAGGAGACCAGGCAAATGCCCAACGCCGCACTACTGAGTAAGTTACATGTAATTATTTATGTAAGAAATTAACCTAGCTGATATTATGGAGATGTGTATTCCAATATTACTTCATTTATATTGCAGCTGCAGGTGTCCGTTCTGCGAACCGTCGAGCCTATGCTGATAGGCTGGTGCAGTTGCGCCACCAGGCAGGCCAGTAATTCTCTCCCTGTAACTGTAAAAAAATATAAGTATGACAGCTTGCAAAAGAGTGCAGTGTAGTCACTTATTAATAAAAAGTGCAAGTAACAGTGTAAGAGAGTTTGCAAGTATTGTTTGAATACAAAAGTGTGATGCAGCCTGTAATCCAAAAATAAAAATGAAACAAGTCTGAAATAAAGATGTTCCACGTGTAATGTAATAGTACATAACCTGCAGCAGGCTGAAAAGTACAGCTACAGAAGCTGAGTAAAACACGTGTGAAATATATCCCTCTGTTTAAATTCTGAAACATGACACAAGTGAGACTGTTGGAAAGGATTGTTATAACTAAAAGTAAAACATGTCAATAAAGCCTAGAATTAAGTACCATCCTGAATTGTAAAAATAAAACAAGTGAGAGAGTGTGGGAAAGAGGTATGAATCCACCAATAAAGTAGTAATAACTCCTGAATAAAGTATACTGCAGTCAGTAGAGAATGAAATGAATGTGAGAGGCAGAAGCAAACAGCAACATGTGTTGAAAAAGTACTGAAGCTGGAATGTGTGTCCCAAAATCTGGATATGTTGCTCTCAGTTTGCAATATGCAGATAGTATGGTTGTATGAAATACCAAACATCCACAGTTGTCTATAGCCATATAAAGCCAATGTAGCAGGATGATGTAGCTGAACAGAGCCAGATATGAATGTGTATGAATAAAAATGAAATGTATATTGATGTAGCAGTAACATTCCTATCACCATCATGAATAAGTTGTCACATAGGAAACTGTAGACAGACCTGTAGTGTGTATATATCTGCAGCTAGTAGAAATGTACAGCATATGTATAGGTATTTGAAGTTGTTAATGAAATTTATCTTCACCCTACCCTATAACCACAAAAAATCCATTCCACATGAAATGGGTATGTGTATTCACAATTAACACCCCTGGACAATTGTCCTGTTGGTTCATACATATTTGCATGTGCATTGATGCATGTGCCCTGTTCATACATCCAAACCTGATGGCCTGTTGCCATCACTCAACCCTGCATGTCATTGGAATGTGTACTGTTGTTCAAATTATGCATGTGTTATGCTTGCTGTTCAACGGCTTGAATTTATGGGTGTTTGGTTAATGGGAATACTAATGCATGCTGTTACAACTAATTGTGAATGGTACTGCACGTTACTAACCCAAACTCTCACTAAATAATGCAAAACATAGGACGACAGGGAAGGCGGGTTCCAGCAGACCCGTCTCCCACCTCAGCTGGCAAGTGCACCTGGCAGTAGTTCCCAGGCCGGACCCTCCTCCGGTGGCCTGTGCCACCTGCGGGTGGAAGCGCTGCAGGTAATGGGGCTCATCCCCCCTCTGCAAGTGTGGCCAGAGGAGAACATCCACTCACCCTCCGTAGTGTCTGGACTGTGGTGCGTAGGTTGATCTGGCACACTGTGCTTGGGCTCCTACGCCAGCTTGAGGCATGGGTGGCACAACTCACGGGCATGCCTGCTGCCCGGCCTACACAGCCCCCAGCACAGCCCCATCCTGGGCAGTGAAGGCGCAGTGGCAACTGCCCATGGGTGGGGAATCCCATTTCCACTGTTGTCATCTGTGGGCTCATGGGCTCGAGATATCCAAACATCCGTCCCTGTCAATTGTGTAACCCCCCCCCACATGTGTCATACACCACCCCTGTATGCATCTTGTTTGTCTTGTTTGTTAACCTCCCCTACCTACCTCCCCAGCTATACCGACTTCCCGTACCTGACATACCACTCTCACCTGAAAAAAAAAAAAGGGCACTCTGTACCCACAAAAAAATTATGCCCCATACATAGCTGCCCATTTTGCACACATGTCTGCTGGACATGTAAACTGGCAATTACAATTGGCTGTACAACAAATATTATTGTTGTCCTCACACCTCTCTCAGTGGTGGAAGGTTTCAAACTTCACACCAAATTACAAACATATGCACAGCTGTTGCTGACGAAGAAATGGGCAGCTATGCTCCTTTCCTACATCCCTCCTGCAAAACCCAAGCTTGTTTTCCTACTGTCCTACCCTCTTTGTGCCCCCTTTTTCACCACTTTCCTATTTCCCCATTTTCTTTTCTTTAAAAGAAAATAGCGTGGGTGTGCGTGAGAGTAAGCACTTATAAGCAGTAGTAAGCGGGTGTGCGCTTCTGTGCGTGAAGCTAAGTGACAGTGCGCATGCGTGACCTCCGCGCAAACCAGTGCTAACCCACTTACAACTGCTTAAAAGTGCCTTAGTCACTCTGAATGACAAGGCCTGTAGTTTTATCAGCAGCAAAATAAAATACCTCCCTCAGTCTCGAACCCAGGAAACACTAGTCTGCATGACTTACCACTAAGCCATGACTGCTATACAAGAACATTGTGCTGAAAGAAATATATCATAAAATAGTAGGAATTAATGTAAAGGGAATATAGCAAGTCTAGTACACAAAGCATGTCATGTATATTTACTGTCAAATCTAGTGGATTTGTAAAATAGTACTGTGTGCTGAGAAACAGTCATGCTAGTTGGTAGCTAATAGGTAATAATGTCACAGTAGCATTTGGCAAGCCACACACAATCTCAGAGCAGGATAAACACTGCCATAGTTGAATGGTTAAGAGATCAGACATAGCAACTGTGACTGAGTTACAGGGATGTCCCTCATGTGAAAACAAATGTCAACTGTGCCCCACTGACACCCTTTCAAATGTACAAACAGTAGGCAGAAAGGTGTAACTACACATGCAATGGCAACTATGACTGAATGAAGGTATGCACCACCTGCATGGCACAAATGGTGTACTAATACATATGCCTGAAATAACCCACAGTCACAACTGCAGAATATCAGAAGATGTCATTGGAGTATCCCACTACTATGTACCATTCCATGAGGCTGATAAAAGATGCACCGGAGAGTATCTGAGGCCTGCTCAGCAGCATGATCAAATACCCTTGTAAGTGTCATGGCCCACACCATGGCCAGACCACACTGCATGCAGCAACACCCTACCACAACAGACACATAGGGAATCGCTGCACAAACAGATTTAGCAAGCATTACAAGCTGTGAATGTAAATGGAAAATAGGAAAGCCATAGCAACACATTACAGGAAAGACACCTAGCAGGCATACAAGGAGTGAATGTAAAGGCCAAATATTGAAGCAATAGCAACAGATTGCAAGAGCCACTGCTATATACCAGTTACACCACAATCCCCACAGGAAAGCACACACACCCATATGCACAGTATTACTAGTCGTAGGTGTCAGTTTACATACACACGGAGAAGAGGACACTGGAGAAAGGAATACTCAGCTTACAGAACAACATGCATTGCAGTGTCTACAACACAGCCTGAAATATGAGAGACATACCAACCCTTACACTCACAGAACAGTGTCCACAGCAAACCAGCATGGTCCCCACTCTGATAATCTGAAAGGGCTACGCCTACCTAACAGACCTTTTTATAGCACAGTCCTGTAATCACAGTGAGAACTGCAATCACTACACAACAGGCTGCATGCAATTAGTAAATGCTGGCTAACAACTGGTGCAGAGGCCATCACATGGACATGTGCAGATACCTACAAAAGCATCCTGTACTCCCAGTCCACACATGCAATACTTTCATTGCACCCGCTGGAGGTAGAGAGAGAGAGAAAGAAAGAAAGAAAGAAAGAAAGAAAGAAAGAAAGAAAGAAAGAAAGAAAGAAAGAAAGAAAGAAAGAAAGAGAGAAAGAGAAAGAAAAAAAATACCTGTAATAACAAAACAAAGAGGCTGACAGTAGGCCAACTAACTGCAAGCCTATGCAAACAGCTGCAACAAACACAGGTAATGTAAAGTACTACTATAATACTCTACATACTGTAAACCCCCCAGATGTGTTATTGGTCTGTATCTATGTATATGACGATGTGCATAGGGCCAGGGACATACTGCAACTGTCACTGAAGGCTCTACATACATATGTATGTGAAGGCAGCTATGTGCACATAGTAATGTAGGTTGTAGTGCAATGTACAAGTAGGTTGTACAGTAATGGATGTTCAGCAGTACATTACTGTGTGTATACATATGTGGAACTTAAAAGGAGTATTTATATATATATATATATATATATATATATATATATGTGTGTGTGTATACGTCTGTATATCGAGATATGTATACATATATATATATATATATATATATATATATATATATATATATATATATATATATATATATATATAATATGCATATGTGTATACATAGATAGAGAGGGCTGTAGAAATACATAGACATATATAGTTTCACAGTGTCATAGTTTAGTACTAGGCTATCTGCAAACAGTGTATAGAATAGATTTATAAACTTGTGCCTCTGTATAGTAGTGACACAGTGAAGACCCCCCCCCCTACATAATAGCATTAGTTCACTGTGTCTCTGTCTAGTAGTGACACAGAGATGACCCCTGGTGTAAACCTATGATCACCCATCCACTCGTCAAGAATTCACATGAAGAGTTTCAGTGAGAGTCACTGCCTAACATGAACTGGGATCCTGTTCCAGAGTATGGGAAGCCTCTTAGTGATGGATCTGTCCCTACATTATGTCCTATTCATATGTGTGCTGAGGTTTAAATCTGTAGCTGTCGTGGTTCTGATGGATTTGGATTGCATGAGGTGGAACATGTCCATCAATACCTGATTGGACATGGCCTTGTACATCAGGCACAGATCACCCCTACGTAGGCAGTATGCTATGGAATAGAGCATGAGTTACGTTAGTCTGGCAGCATGTGAAAGTTGTTGGAGACCCTTGATCCTCCTGGTTATGTACTTATGGGGTCCCCCTAGCTGTTGCAAGTGCCAGGTGAGGTACATACCAAATGGGGCATAGTACACAGTCATGGGCCTGATAAGGGAGGAGTATAGGGGTACAATGACCCCTTTTGATCTGGATGTGAATCCCTTCATGATAAGGTGGGCAAGGTAGGAAGTCTATCCAACCACTTTGGCAACATGGGTGTCAAATGAGAGGTCAGTACCGATCAGTGTCACCAGGTCTCCGATTACTTTGTCTGTACTCAGTAGGTTACTGTCTATGTGATAATATGTGGGTACCTTGTCCATCCAAAAGGGTATGAGTATACATTACGTGGCATGCAGTTTAAGGCCATGACTCCTGCACCAGTTGTCAGTGTCCATGAGGCCTGTCAGTAGGATGTATGTGTCAGCTGGTGTATCGACTATGGCACCTAGTATGCAGTCATCTTTGAACATTGTCAGCCACTACCCTCCCATGTCTGCTTCCACATCTATGAATTATATGCCAAACATGAGCGGTCCCAGGACAGAGCCCTGTGAGACACCACTTGTGACTGGCTCTGAGTCTGACATGGCACCAGTGAGTTTGACTGTAGGGTTTCTATCTGTTAGCCGGTTTGCAACCCATCTTGTGACATATGGATTTACATTTCAACTGTTGATCATGTGTATGACGCCAGAGTGCGGTATTGTGTCGAAAGTCGTAGGTAAGTCCAGGTAGGCTGTATGGACCACTGTGCCCTCGTCAATGGCTCTAGTGACTGATCTGAAAAGGTCAACCAGGTTCATAAGGCAGGATCTGCACTCTACAAAGCCAAACCGGGTGGGATCAAGTGTCTAAGTCCCCAATGTCTCTGTGTATGAGTTCCATAATGATCCTTACCATAGCATTGCAGACCAGGCTGGTTAAGCTTATGGGGCGGTAGTTACCAGGGTCTGTAGAGGTGCCTCTTGTGTGGAGTGGGACTACTGTTACTGTATGCCAGTGTCCAGGTACATATGCTGTAGTAAGGCTACGGTTGAATAGCATTTAATGTGCGTGTGTAGCTCCTCTTGGAGTTCACGTAGCATGCAACCTGCAATACCGTCGGGTCCCATTGATGCTGTGTTTACAGCTTTGCTGAAGGTGGTTCCCAGCTGGACATCTGAGATGACAGGGAGGTTACAGTCAGCTGGGATAAGTGATTCCTCATGTGGGAGTGAGGGAGGGTAGAAATCTGCACTGAACCTGTCTGCCAGAATGTTGGCATTATCTGTGTGTTCAGTGTAGCATTTGTCACTGTGAACTAACTTTGAACATATCTGAGGGTTCCCACCCAGGTGTGTAACATAGCAGAAGAAGGCCTTGTGGTTATCTGTAGTGTCCATAGCGATGTCCCTCTCATTGTTGGCCTTGCATGTTTGTACGACAAAACATATCTTTCAACTACTGCTGATCAGAGATGCCTTAGCTCTATGGAATTCTGCTCTGCCATGCAGTAGCTACCTTCTGTTGTTATACAATTTGTTCAATGCTGGGGTCCACCAGACAGGACGTCTGCCCTTGGTGGTGAGGGTCTTGGTTTTATTTGTGATTGCATGATCCATGCATTCTTGGAGATGCGCATAGAAAGCATATGTGAAGGTGTCTGCATTGTGGGAAGTGGTTTCCACTGGCCCAGTGGGCATTAAGGATACCAACTCAGTTATAAGACGTGTAAAGTTGGCATGTGAGAGGTTTCCCACTGTAGTCTTTTGTGTTGTGGGGGAGGTGGGATATGTATATCCAGGGGGATTAGTCTGTGGTCAGATGTGACTAGTGAGGGTATACTTCCAGTGTGTAGCACATTGTCCCCATGTTTGTGATGATCAGGTCTAGTATATTATCTCCCATTGTGGGAGAGGTGATTAGCTGTTCCATTGCATTTGACTTATTGAATTCCGGGAACCTTTGGGCTAGGGTGTTTGGGCTAGAATAATGCACCCAGTGTATGTTAGGGTAGTTGAAGTCTCCCAATATGATGGTGTGTGGTGGGACATTCATATCCTCCAATGTCGTCAGGAAGGCTGACTGTGGTTCCTGCGATTGGGAGGGTGGTCTGTAACATGCTACCAGTTGTATAACAGGTTTGCCTACAGTTATATGCACCTGGATGGTCTGTGATGCTTTATGTGTTGTCACTAACCTGGAGGTGTGGGTTTCCTTCATAAATATGGACACACCCCCTCCATTTTTTTGTTTTGTCCCGAGTCCTGGGGCCAAAAAGCATGATACGGGGTATAGCCTGGTACCACTGGTGTGCTCTCAGGAGCCTTGAACCAGGTTCTCAGTTACTTCACAGACATCGAGATTGGTAGAATATGTACGTACAGATATATGTAATACACACATACATATATAGATATATGTAGAGACATATAGATATACAGATAGATCTGACTGACAACAGATATGTCTGTATATGACTATCTCTCTCTCTCTCTCTCTCTCTCTGTCATACCCCCTCTCACTCTCCCTGTGTCTCTATCTCACTCTCTCCCCACATCTATATGTATATATCTACATCTATATATACATATTTTATATACATATATACAAAAATATATATATACATCTATATACAAATATAAATATATCAATACATATATATATATATATATATATATATATATATATATATATATATATATATATATATATATATACTGTGTGAGGCACATGTGTGCAGATGTCTTGCAACAGGTGCCTGGTGTCAACGGCATGGAGTGAACACCAGTGTGGATACTGGAGTACCATACCCCATTCAAAAACACTGACACCAGTAACCTCCACATATGTGCATGCCTGTGCACCACTGCATGTGGCAGGGGGGAACAGGGGCAACAAGTGTACAATAGGCTCCACATTGATATACACAGTGGCACACTAGTCCTGTAATACCTGTACATGGAATGTGTCAGCGGACATGGTGTGTCAGCCATGGACATGTAGGTCACTGTACCCCTCCACACCCCACAATGTCCTACACGGTATGTACCTCCCATGACAGCTACAGATATGGAGAAGGACACATACATATGCAAGTATCTGTGTCAATGCACTCAAACACAATACCTATGCAGAGTGACTGACAAGACCACAGAGCACACACAGACTACCTACATAGAGGTTACCACTGCTGGATATACATAGTTCGGTCACACCCATGACAGTTGTCTAACAACCATGGTAACACCTCCAACATCCACAACAAAAATTACCTATGTCTGTCGTCTGTGTCACTGCAGTATAGAGCACATGGTGGAGGTACAGGGCCCTACCCACAGATATGACATACCCTGTAGTAGACCACACAGAATTAAGAAGCAAGGCTCCCCATGTGTAGATGTCAGACATACCCCTGCTGGATGTTATGCAGATAGGTAATATGCCATATGAGTCACCCTGTGTAACTGTTTGTAAGGAGCAGGTACGATCATAACACATGTGTCACAAGGGGTAGGGTAGCATAACAGTATGCTGCTGTAGGCCCAGGACCAAAAGCACACTACCTACCTAAGACACAATGCACACCCATGAACACGTTGCAAACAAAATATGTGAGGTGGAATGAGTGTGCTAGTGACTGGGTGCATGTTGTGTACTGGTGTGATTGCTCACCATGACTGTCTGTCTGTCATGGTAGTGTGTGTCCTTGGTGTGAGGCCAGAGACAGGTGTGTGAGGTATTGCGATCAACACATACTGCATTGCCATATGTTGTGCTGTGTTACCCTGTATGTCACTGTGGTGTAGGTAGGGTTATGGCAAGTAAGAGTAGTGTGCATTACCGGTGAAATATGTAATGTGCATTGTGTGCAGTGCATGGGCTGATAATGTTCCCCATACAGTACCTTGATACAAACCTCCAGTGTGAGGTTGTGTATTGTACCTGAAACAGTGTGTTGACTGCTGCAGTATACTAGTCTGTCGTATGGAGTGTGCCAGGTACTGTTGCACAGTTGTCGGATGAGCACTGATATCTGGTCATTTATATGTGTATCCCCCAATAGACAGACAGATGCTATATATGGTGTTTAAGTTATATCACTGCAGTCGAGTATTATGTGTATTATGTGTGCCATAGTTTCTTGACAGATATTGCTGACATATTTTCCTTCTCCTTTTCAGGGCTATGGTTCACCAGCGGAACCCTGTCTACTCTGCTGCAGAGGAAGAGGAGATACACCAGAGCCTGGTGTGGGATTTCACTGTACTCTTTTCCCGCACCAGACAGAACCAGCAGGAGAGGTCTGCACTGTGGCAAGACCTGGTCCGTCGGGTAAATGACATAGTCACACATAACCAGACATATGAGCAGGTATGCCATCACTGCAGTGATTTAATTAGAAATGTCTGCCAGCGTGTGTCAGATATCCACAGGCAGCAGCTTGCCACAGGTGGTGGGGTGGCTAGACACCCCCCCTCACCAGACTGGAGGGACTACTCCTAAGTGTTGTGGATCCAGCCCAACAGCAACAGCAGCAGCATACATGTGTAATGATGGAGGCTGGAGCCACACAGTAGCAGGACACGGAGTGTGCAGGTAACATGCCATGTGTATAGTTGACCATTCTGTACACTGTAGTTTTGTAGCTGTAATCTTGGTAATTATTGTGCAAGAGTGATATCCTCAATATCTGCAGTACACCTGTGGAAGCTAACTGTTGCACTACTGAACTGTATCATGCCCACAGTATCAATGGCACAGTTGTGCCCATTGACAATAAATGTCTCTTTTCTGCAGGTCCCTCTGGTGTAACAGCAAGGCTGCCTATCAATGCTGGTGAGTGTGTAATACCATTACCTTCAATACTCTTGATACTAATAGTAATAATAGGCTGAAGCAGTAGTGCTATGTGTTTGATTGCAGGTGTGTTTGTGCCTGTGGGTTGATATCTCATATACTGAGGTGTGTGCATGTGTGCATGCGTGCATGTGTGCATGTGTGCATGTGTGCATGTGTGCATGTGCCCATGTGTGCATGTGTGCATGTGCCCATGTGTGCATGTGCGTATGTGTGCATGTGTGCATGTGCCCATGTGTGCATACGTGCATGTGTGCATCAGTGTTGACATTGTGTACACATTGTAAACTGTGTTTCCTGTCTTACTCCCACAGGTTCTGGTGCTGCTCTGGTGTCATGCAGCAGGGAACCTGAATCAGCTGCTGTGGATAGTGATAATGATGATACCCTGTGTAATGGCACAGGTAAGTGTGCCAGGGTCTGTCATTGGCAGCCAATTGACACTACACAGCTGTCGACCCCATCAATGCGCACAGTCATCCTGCCAATACATCCTTTGTCACCAATGTCCCTAGGTGATGGACAGGATACAGTGGGCATTTACCAGGGTAATGTGGTACCAGTGGCACATGCATCCCCACACAGCAACCATGGCCAGGGTCCTGACATGGTAGCACACAGGCAGACATCCATAGGTTCTCGTGGGAGCATCCATGGGCGTACCGCCCCTGTCAGACATGCCCACAGAGGTCTTTCAACCTCAGCTATGTTTTGGGCTGTAATGCAGGCACAGTCACGTATGGCACGGTACATCAGACAGGGTCTAAGGGAGCTGAGAGCATGTCGCACAGCCATGAGTGACAGTATGCGTGATGTTACGGCTGCCATCCGCAACTTCACCGAGGTCATTGACAGACATTGGCGGGACACATTAGATCTGTTCCACAACTACATGTCCATGAGCCAGGGCAATGGTGGACGGTTGAGGCATCGAAGTGGCTGTATGCCAGCAAAAGCAGCAGCTGGCAGCCGTCGCGGATGACAACAGGCCCGCGGCCGCTCACATAGTGCCAGCAGCAGCACCAGCAATGCTGGGTCTGTGCTGTCATCAGACCGCCCCAGGAGACCACGTGCACGTAGCGCTGGACAGTCCCAACAGGGACCTGCCTCCAGTCACCAACCACCTGCTTCTGATGACAGTACCCAGTCTGGCTTAGTACCTGATATGGAAAAAATGTCCACGGAGGAAAGGGCTCACCCAAAAGATGCTTTATTCCAACAAAAAAAATCACAACCTTCACCACAGCTTACCTAGGTTTCGTCTATATGACTTCATCAGAGTGTGGTGAAAAAGGCAGCCTATAAATACAACAATCTCAATTAATGCATTTATTAAATAATTAACTAATTAATCAATTTATGAATAAGTTAAACTCTAAAATAAAAGTGAAAATAGTGATAAACACGTACATGCCATATTAAAATTGAAATTAAAAAAGATGGTTCATTTAAAATGTAATATAAATAAATATGAAAAAATAATGTAAAAATTGAATTTTATACCCATACTACATTTAATTTATATATAAACTACATATTATTTAAACATGGAAATGAAAAATGTGCAACATACCCAATAAACAAAAAGGCTTCAGCCTCAACATGTTAAAAACCTAAGTTTCAACAGGGGTTTGAGCGACACACACTCGTTCAAACCAGGATAAATGTAAGCCTGAAGTCTTAGTTGCCATTTTAACTCACAAACATCAAGATGGCAATCTAAGACCCTTCCATTTTGGTCCTTAATCTGTTGTTGTACAACAAAAAACTTGAAATGATGATCTTCATATGCCATGATGTGCCTAGCTAAAGAATTAGTCACTTTTTATGTTTAATGTCTAAAATGTGCTCATTAATTCTCTCCTGAACTTCCTACAGGTCTTGCCAACATAAAATGTCGTGCACACCTGACATTTGGCAAGATAAATCACATTTGAGAATAACAGTCAAAATGGCCCATAAATTTAATAGAGGTGTGGTTAATTTTGATTTGTTTACCTGTTATTAAAATGTGTCTGCACGTCATGCATCTCCCACATTTAAAGTTACCCAAGTTTTTGTTGGTCCTAATTTCAACCGGCTTAGTACTATTCTCAAAAATTTCTTTTAAACTTTTATCCTTTCTAAAAATAAACTTGAGTTTGTGTGTAGCCAACCTAGAAAATTCATCCAATTTGGAAAAGGATTCCCAGTATTTTTCAATTATTCTAATAATGTACTCTGCATCCACATTGTAAGTTAATATATATAAAAAATGTTCCTTGAATGGAACATTACTACTCACACCTCCATTTAAAATGTTAAAAAATTCTTTTTCACTGTTTAAAATAGGCACATAAAGGCCGCTGTCCCTTTTAATTTGAGCCTCACGTCTAATTTCTTCACACATGTATTTAGGATACCCTCTATTCAAAAATAATTTCATCATAAAGTCCAACTCGACCTGGAAGTCCACGTCCTCACTTACCATACGGGCTGCTCTTACCATTTGCCCCTTGATAATGGCTTTCTTTTGATGGACTGGATGTCAACTATCAAAATGTAAGTATGAATTGGAGAACGTGAGCTTCCTGTAAATTTTAGAGATCAAACATTTCTTTGTCCTATCAAAAATCAACCTAATATCCAAGTATGTGATGTTGTTATATTTAACCTCATGTGTAAACTTTAAAAACCACACTGTTTGATTAATGTATCGAATAAATGCTTCTAACATGTTTTTGTCCCCTTGCCAAATAATAAGGATGTCGTCTAAAAAACGTGTATAAAATTTAATATGTGAACTAAATTCGCAATCAAATACAAATTTAGATTCCCAATAGGCCATTATATAGTTAGCATATATGGGGCACAAGCTGCCCCATAGCTACCCCTGTGAATTGTCGAAATAAGTGTTCTTCAAAGGACAGAAAATTGTTTTTTAAGACTGTTTCCATTAATCTAACATATAAATTAATGGTGTGTTGTTCATAAATGCCCGTTGCAAAAAGTTGTTCTTCCAACCACATTAGCCCCATATCATGTGGTATACATGTAAACAAATTAATGATATCAATAGTGACAAAACAAATATCATTCTGAAAGTCCAGTTTTTTAATTTTATCAAGTAAATGCCACGAATCCCTAGTGATTTGAGGAAACTTCTGTAAACCTGGTTTTAATTTTCTGTCCAAAAACTGACTAATAAATATAGTTTTAATTCTCTTCCCATCAACTATAGGCCTAAACTTGACATTGTTTAGGCCTTTATGTATTTTGGGAATTCCAAAAATATATAAATTGATTAATTCATTAATTAGTTAATTATTTAATAAATGCATTAATTGAGATTGTTGTATTTATAGGCTGCCTTTTTCACCACACTCTGATGAAGTCATACAGACGAAACCTAGGTCAGCTGTGGTGAAGGTTGTGAATTTTTTGTTGGAATAAAGCATCTTTTGGGTGAGCCCTTGCCTCCGTGGATATTTTTTACAAGTTTCATTTTTGTTCTTTGGTTTGGATTGTGGTCGGTGCACATGGAGGAAGAGAACTCTCCGGTTAACATCCAGGTGCTTTTACAACAGATTCAGGAGCAACTTCGGGAACACACTGCCTTAATTCATAAACTGAGTGAGTCTAAACAAAGTACCATGCCAGTTCCCACTAATGAATACAGCTTGGGGCTTCCTTTAACTCAAGCTACCCTTGTGGTACAATCATCAGGCACTGATGATGTGGATGAAGGACATGCTTCAGGTCAGCGACAAAATTCTGGTTTACGCTCTAACAAGACTAGTGAAATTAATGTTTCTAAAATGCGTGGAAGTTGGTTAACCAATTCATACATTTTTCAATCAAATATTGGCTCAGTACCAGTGAAACATGTTCCTGCTACGAATAAATCCATGGCCACACTGTTAAAAGAATTCGAGAGAACACTCTTCAAATTGAAGAGAACACAGTTAGAAACTAGTTACTTGACCAAAAACATTGAGTTAAGACTTGTACCGAAAGGGTTACACATTTGGCGGTATCCTAATGGATGCGAAAGCAACAGGGATATGATTAAGGAACTGCATTACTTGTTTGACTCTACTAGTGTACAAATTATGGAAATCATGGTCAAGTATAATAACATCAAATGCGAGAAGTTGATTACTGAGCTTGACATGCTTAACTCTAAAATAACACAAGATTTGGTCTTTGAGAACTATTATACCAATTACGTGAACATTATTAATGATGTTGATCAGTGCTGTGATGTTTTATTTAATAAAAAATGTGATAAACTTCATAGAGACGCCAACACATACAAATCGGGGGTTGTTTACCCCTATGATAAGAAGGAAAAAGTCAAATCCATGCATAAAACTAATACAGCCAATCGGAGTGGTAGCCCAGTGATCGTATTAACACCGGAAGTTATGAGGAGCCCAAATAGCACGTTTTTCAGTGAGAGCGACCCTTTAGAAGACGGTCCAAGATGCTCAGAGAGATTGAAGCGTCTAGAGCCAGTCCGAGAGGAATACGATGAGAACCGAAGGGGAGCAAGAGCAAAAGTTTCATTTCAAACAGCGGAGCAAGATTGGAATTGGGCCAAAGCTGTAAGAAGGTGAACAAAAAGATATATAGCATACACTGTCCTACACACTGTGATGATGAATGCATCGTTTGTAGTAAATCTCGAGGCAGTTACGATTCCAATCAATTTGTAAGCAGCGTTTCAGTGGACTTATCTACAAACCAAATCGATTGTTTTTTGTCAGATATAAGGGTTGAGCGTGATTTATGTGGAAGTTCATGTCAAGATAACAACAGGTTTGGAAATATTTTGGACCTATATGGTAAGCAAAATGAAACTGAAATGACTTTTACAACGAACATTACACATGATTCGTTTGTAAGCATGAATGTTTTGTTCAACATTGATTTTCGAGATCATGCCTTTAATTCGCACGATGAGTATGTACTAGATGTAGAAAACATTGATTTGAACATTATAGATATTGACCATGATTGCTGTTTGTTAAATGGTGGTAGCAGTATGAATAAGACTGCTCCCATTAGTGATGTTTTTGACACAGATGGGTGTCTAATACATAGCGACCATGTTTTAAATATTGACAAACTGTTGAATCAAGATATTTCTTTGTATAATGTTGACAGCAGTAAGAATAAGACTGTTTCTGATAGTAATGCAGCAGACATAGTTGTGTGTTCACTACACAATGACCCTAGTACAAATAGTGATGAACGGTTTAATTTATCACAATTGAGTATTTACAACATTTTAGATTTTGAGTCTAATAACAATGTACAGGCACATATTAACTTAGATGGTTCTTACTTGGAGACAATGCAGCAACAGGACCCTATAGATAATTTGTTAAGTACTGCAGGGCAGTTTAAATCAGATGATGGAACCAACACTTTTATTTCTTCTATGGTTGATACGACTGAGGGAGAAATTATTTTAAACAAAGATGTAAACACAACAAGTGAAGTAGGAGTATTAAACAACCCTACAATATTATTCAATGCAGCAAAGGATTTTAAGATTTTTAATTATTCTAGTATTATTTTGGACAATGCACATGCTGAGTTTATGTCAAAAGGTTTTAACTTTGTTCCTTGTAGGAAGGCCAATATTGTTGATACCCTTATTGATTTTAGAATGTTTGTGCGTAAACTTAATTTGGCCTTGTATTTTGAGAATGATATAACAGAAGAAAGGGCCTATCAAGAAGGCAAGTTACAAAAACCTAGTACTTTCAACCCCCCATACAATAAAATTACGGAGGTTTTTCAGAATTTATGTGAACAAGACATCAGATGTCATATAAATAATAGAGAGCATTTGTTTTTGAACAACATGAACAAAGAGGATTCAGATATTCTAAAATTTTTAAAAAATATACCAAATATACGAATTATGAAACCCGACAAGGGTAGTGGAGTTGTTATAGTTGACAAAGGCAATTATGTGAGTGAGATTTTAGCCATGCTTATGAGTGACAATTATATAGAAACAAGCAGAAATGAAATTAACATAGCCTATAAAAATGTTGAATTGATTTTAGATGATATGCTCTTTCAAGGTGAAATAAATGAGAAAGAATTCAATTTTATGTCTAACAATGCACCAGTGGTTAGTGGAATTTTTGGAATTCCCAAAATACATAAAGGCCTAAACAATGTCAAGTTTAGGCCTATAGTTGATGGGAAGAGAAGTAAAACTATATTTATTAGTCAGTTTTTGGACACAAAATTAAAACCAGGTTTACAGAAGTTTCCTCAAATCACTAGGGATTCGTGGCATTTACTTGATAAAATTAAAAAACTGGACTTTCAGAATGATATTTGTTTTGTCACTATTGATGTCATTAATTTGTTTACATGTATACCACATGATATGGGGCTAATGTGGTTGGAAGAACAACTTTTTGCAATGGGCATTTATGAACAACACACCATTAATTTATATGTTAGATTAATGGAAACAGTCTTAAAAAACAATTTTCTGTCCTTTGAAGAACACTTATTTCGACAATTCACAGGGGTAGCTATGGGGGCAGCTTGTGCCCCCATATATGCTATCTATATAATGGCCTATTGGGAATCTAAATTTGTATTTGATTGCGAATTTAGTTCACATATTAAATTTTATACACGTTTTTTAGACGACATCCTTATTATTTGGCAGGGACAAAACATGTTAGAAGCATTTATTCGATACATTAATCAAACAATGTGGTTTTTAAAGTTTACACATGAGGTTAAATATAACAACATCACATACTTGGATATTAGGTTGATTTTTGATAGGACAAAGAAATGTTTGATCTCTAAAATTTACAGGAAGCCCACGTTCTCTAATTCATACTTACATTTTGATAGTTGGCATCCAGTCCATCAAAAGAAAGCCATTATCAAGGGGCAAATGGTAAGAGCAGCCTGTATGGTAAGTGAGGACGTGGACTTCCAGGTCGAGTTGGACTTTATGATGAAATTATTTTTGAATAGAGGGTATCCTAAATACATGTGTGAAGAAATTAGACATGAGGTTCAAATTAAAAGGGACAGTGGCCTTTATGTACCTATTTTAAACAGTGAAAAAGAATTTTTTAACATTTTAAATGGAGGTGTGAGTAGTAATGTTCCATTCAAGGAACATTTTTTATATATATTAACTTACAATGTGGATGCAGAGTACATTATTAGAATAATTGAAAAATACTGGGAATCCTTTTCCAAATTGGATGAATTTTCTAGGTTGGCTACACACAAACTCAAGTTTATTTTTAGAAAGGATAAAAGTTTAAAAGAAATTTTTGAGAATAGTACTAAGCCGGTTGAAATTAGGACCAACAAAAACTTGGGTAACTTTAAATGTGGGAGATGCATGACGTGCAGACACATTTTAATAACAGGTAAACAAATCAAAATTAACCACACCTCTATTAAATTTATGGGCCATTTTGACTGTTATTCTCAAAATGTGATTTATCTTGCCAAATGTCAGGTGTGCACGGCATTTTATGTTGGCAAGACCTGTAGGAAGTTCAGGGAGAGAATTAATGAGCACATTTTAGACATTAAACATAAAAAGTGACTAATTCTTTAGCTAGGCACATCATGGCATATGAAGATCATCGTTTCAAGTTTTTTGTTGTACAACAACAGATTAAGGACCAAAATGGAAGGGTCTTAGATTGCCATCTTGATGTTTGTGAGTTAAAATGGCAACTAAGACTTCAGGCTTACATTTATCCTGGTTTGAACGAGTGTGTGTCGCTCAAACCCCTGTTGAAACTTAGGTTTTTAACATGTTGAGGCTGAAGCCTTTTTGTTTATTGGGTATGTTGCACATTTTTCATTTCCATGTATAAATAATATGTAGTTTATATATAATTAAATGTAGTATGGGTATAAAATTCAATTTTTACATTATTTTTTCATATTTATTTATATTACATTTTAAATGAACCATCTTTTTTAATTTCAATTTTAATATGGCATGTACGTGTTTATTACTATTTTCACTTTTATTTTAGAGTTTAACTTATTCATAAATTGATTAATTAGTTAATTATTTAATAAATGCATTAATTGAGATTGTTGTATTTATAGGCTGCCTTTTTCACCACACTCTGATGAAGTCATACAGACGGAACCTAGGTCAGCTGTGGTGAAGGTTGTGAATTTTTTGTTGGAATAAAGCATCTTTTGGCTGAGCCCTTGCTTCCGTGAACATTTTTTATAAGTTTCATTTTTGTTCTTTGGTTTAGTACCTGATATGGTCCGTAGCACCCCTGCCAGGCACAGGTACCATGTCCGTTGCCACAGACAGTGATCTGTATGACCTGGCAGGTACAGTCTGTGGCTGTCCACAAACACCTGTATATGGCAGCCATGAGGTGCGACTGTGTGCATTCATACACACATGCAAAGTGATAACACCTAGGGCTACTGCATACACGCACACACTGCATCAACATTGCCCCATCTTGTACTGCTGTCCCTCACCAACACACACACACACACACACACATGTCAATTGGTTGTATCAGTGGCAAACTCAGGCATATCAGGTACACACCCTGTGCATATGATGAAACTGTGCCACCTCCTGCAATCTGTAAAATCAGTGCAGGATCAGGTTAACATGGTGCTGATGTACAGGGTGACTACATAGACGTATTGTAATAGTATGATGTTGACAACAGTACAGTGTAATGATAGCATTGTGGGTATATACCAGAATGCCTGATGCAGTTACAGTATGAATGTCATTGTATTGTTTTGTACACCCATAGTAATTACCACAGTGTTCTGTCTGCACAGCTTTGCATACTGGTGATGAGGCTGTGAAGGGATGGCCACCTACATAGGTAGCACAGGGGATACAACAATGTACATATTGATACTCAATGATGGCCATGTCAACTGCAAGTTGCATGCTGTCCACACACGACTCTGCAATGCAGATGTTTCAGGATGTTTATATCTGTGCAGTACTACACAACAGGTTCAAGGCTCACAAGAGCACACTAGCACTACAAGGTCACACCTCATACCATGCATGACAGCACCAAAACACATAACTATGACAGGAGGGAGAGTGTCCATACATGTCAAGGATACTGTGGTGCCAGGACAGGTAACATACATCATACTAAGTCTGGAACTGCTGAGTGAGGGCTCAGTGTCTGTTATTTGACATGTGTATTATTGGGTCTACTTCTAATGACCGAAACGCCGATTCGCCGACAGTGAAATCACCGACGCCAGAAAACCGACAACACACAAACCCAACAACGCGAAACACCGAACACCACAACACCGACACACTACACGTAAACAACACAGTACACTACAACACATATCCACTAGCCCTAACCCAAACCCTAACCCTAAGGTCCGACACTACCGCACACTCTCCCTACCTGCACCCTAACCCTAACTCACTTACACACCAACCCCAAGCTCCGACACTACGCACTCTCCTACCTGCACCCTAACCCTAACTCACTTACACACCAACCCCAAGCTCCGACACTACCGCACACTCTCCCTACCTGCACCCTAACCCTAACTCACTTACACACCCCGAACCCCAAGCTCCGACACTACCGCACACTCACCTATCACACACCCTAACCCTACATCCCTGAGTATTGCACACTTACCTGTCCGCTCCCTACTCCTAAATCCCTCACTATCGCATACTTACCAGGTCGCGCTTACACATTCCCCTTGTCGGTCTTCCGTCTGTCGGGATTCGAGCGTGTTGGTCAACTGCGTTGTCGGTCGTTTCGTGTCGGTGATTTCACTGTCGGTGAATCGGCGTTTCGGTCATTAGAAGGAGACCCGTATTATTACAGGTATGAGCACTTGGGTATCAGGCCAGTTATTCAACATTACAAAGGTACGTGGTCTATACACTTGTGTGGGGTGCGGCTGGACCCAGCCCGTCTGAACTGTGAATGTCTGGGTACTGGCTTATAGTGCCTGCATATATGCACTGTTACCTACTGGAAGTCATACACCTTGTTTGTTGTAGCATAGTCTACATACAGGCCTGCTGACTGTAGCTTTGTTTGTATGCATGTTTGACTGTTATGTTCCTGAAACACTGATTCCACCTGCAGTGCAGATATACAGTGCCTCCGTGGATCCCTAGTGAAATCTATATTGCTTACTGTACTGATGCCCATGTGTCACTTGACAGAACATCACTGTTTGTCCTGTTTGCATGTAGCTTGCCTGTAACACATTGCATATAACTTACGTCACATTTGCTCAAGACAGCATTCATATATGCCAGCACTAACAAATCAGGAGCACTACACCCTCACATAGTCACCTTGAGTACCTTGTTCCCCACTGGCCCTATGTGTCGTTACTTAGTATGGGAGTCACAATGCTATGGTAGCATGTGCAAAGGTCACCTGTCGATCTACTCTCAGGTCCAGTTGGTGAATCTGTGAGTTATGTGGCAATGTTACAGCTGCCTCATGTACACAGACAACCCTCTCCCCTTCCCATACATGTACAACACATGTGAGAGATGCAACCACATAGCTAAACTGGGGGCTAAGCTCTGTTAACACAGCACTGGCATTCCCTGTCAGGTGGAGTGGGATACTACAGTGAATACAGTACCAGTCTCCCATAGACCTGCCACGACCGCAATCCAAACACAGAAACACACAGGTACATTATTGGGCTCTCAGAATAGCATCCTGCCTGAGCAGCTGACACCTGCAAAGCAGACACACAAGCAAACATTAAGCCAGAGCAGAGCACATGCAACACATAGCTCACAAAGCCTGTGTGCCAAACAGTCACAGGCCATACAGCTTGACAACACACCTGCTACAGTTGCATGAGGTACCTCTATCATCACGTACACTGAGGTCCTGCTCCCAGGCAGAACAAGGTGACGGTCATGCTGAGCTGCTCATCGGGCACTATGATCCACCACATAACACAAGCATACCGGTCACTCCAAGGCATGGAGAAGTATGACTCAGTCATTGTCTGTGCCAGTGTGTATGACCTCTGACGCACCTCCCTGGACTACATGTTAGGGGACATAGAGGGGCTCTCTGAGCTTGTGGCACAGGCTGGTATGACCCTGGCCTTGAGTAGCATCTCACCCTCACCAAGAATGCTGCCACAATATGTAGACAGGATCATCAGTTTCTGCAATTAACATATCTTTCAGTGACATTCAAAGGGGATCCAATGCCTGTCAGTGTGGGATTACATGCTGGACAAGCCACATTGCTTTGCTTGGGACAGCTTGCACCTGTCACCCATGGGCCATTGTATATTGGCAGAGGCTGTTGCTACACACATAGTGCCTTTGTATGCAAGGCTGACATTACATAGCTACCTACACAAGTATCACATGGGATAGGACACTAATAGAAATGCTACTCAACAGCAGCAGTGTAAACCTCAAGATGCATGCAGTGGAAGCTGTCCTTAGCATGGGGTACAGCAATATCCATGCAGTAACAGACTCCTGGTACAAGGCTCCCAGGTGCACACCATCAGTGCCAGGTCATTCCTGATATCATGCTTGTCATCCCCTACACATGCACCAAATCAGAACAGGGGGGATGTATCCAAAGGCACCTCAGATACACACCCCCAGGTTGGTGGCACTGCACAAAGCATCAGAGCCTCTCCATGTGCAACACACAGTGGGTTAGACTGCCTTCAGGTTCATAGCCTGGCACACACACCACACTCCCATACCCAAGAAACCCACTTGGCCTTTCTGACAACACTGGGAATATGACAGTCTCTGCACACACCATTATATGGTTGTACTGTGACTACCCAAACATAAAGTGTGAACATTATTCTAGCTGCAAGACCCTATCTGAAGAGTTCTTATCATTCATTCCCTGCATTGCTATGGAACAGCTTGTTAGCACTCCCACAAGTGGTGACAACATGCTGCACCTGTTCATCACCAACATGTGGACTATATGCTCCAGACCAGTCATGTATCCCTTGCTGGTGGGATGACACCATCTACAACCCACACTGTATAGTCATATACCACATGCAACCCCTGCACAGAACACCGCAGTCGTACAGTTGTCTGATGCATATTCCATGTATTCACATGAGGCAGGCTTCGGACATGGGAACTCTTGCAGTTCACAGGTACATATGTGTAGGTGGCACACACATACATCATGTGTGCATTGACATTACTGATATAATGTATGTCGTGCAATATTGGGAACAACACCTCACACGCATGGACAAACTATGTGACAAAAATTTCATGGCGTTTTTAGGATACAAACCCCTACCTAACTATGTTAGATCACTTGTGAGAGTCACAGTAGCAGAGTGTGCTATTTGCATTACTGGGAGGATTGCTTTCTCCTGCTGTACTTATAGGGTGCTGACATCATCAGTGTTTAGACAGTGGAATATGCAGCATGTGTTGTGTAGTAATAGATGCCAAAAGGGACATTTCTCATACACATGGAATTGCACATACTACTCCCCCACACACATTCATACACACACTGTGCAATTGCAGGATTCAAACCCCTACCTAACTATGTTATGACATTTGTGAGAGATGCATTAGCAGAGCATGCTATTCGCATTACTGAGGGGATTGCTTTCTCCTGCTATACATATAGGGTGCTGACATCATCAGTGTTTAGACAGTGGAATATGCAGCATGTGCTGTGTAGTAATAGTTGCCAAAAGGGACATTTCTTATACACATGGAATTGCATACACTACTCCCCCCCACACACACTGAGCACTTGCAGGATTCAAACACCTACCTAACTATGTTATGACACTTGTTAGAGACACAGTAGCGGAGCACGCTATTCACATTACTGGGCATAATGTCTGCTCCTGACATATGTATAGTGTGCTGACATCATTATGGATGAAGAGGTATGTACATCTGTTACTATCCATCAGTACAGGGGAGAGCATATATATGCATTAACTTTGCACAGGCACAGTGGCCTACTGTACTGTGGAGGCAGATGCCAAATACACTGTGGATAGCCTTCTGTATTCCTTAGGGACAACAGTCAGGTAATGCACTCTACGGCCATATGTTTACATGTCAGATGCAAGTATCTGTTGCTCATATACTGTTTGTGGGTCCTTATTGCCATAGCCTTCCCTATCTCTATAAACAATGTGTGTACTGTGGGAGATGTTTGCATATGAGTGGGATCCAGTACTTTACTTATGTCTCTGTTGTAACTTCACTGTGTGCACTGGGCAGATGTCTGTATTGTGGGAGGTTCCTGTGTTAACACATAGAAATGCCAGATATGTGTGTGCAACTGTTGAACTGTGACATGGCCTAAGTGTGTGAGCATGCCCAGTTCGCAGTTTGTATGGCTTCTTGACTGCCACGTCTCATTTATCTAAGTGTGCGAGCATGCCCAGTGTGACCTTTCCTTATGTTGGGATCTGTGGACCACCACATTTCTGTTTGTGTGTGGACGCCATCTATATATCACATGTACAGTTGAGTGTTGGGCATCAGGTTGTGTTCTTACTGCCCAACTGCTTTGTTTCTGAACCTAACAGGCATTATGCTGTGCCTGCAGGGTCGCCATGGGATAGTTTGCATACAGTTGTCATCATCCTTTCCTGCTGACCAAACAGTTGTATTGTTGTATAGTGTACTGGTGCAGAACTTTCACTGTGGTGGACAGTATAATAGGTTTCAGTCCTATCACTGCTTGTAATATTTATAGTGAGCACACCTGACTGGTTGAGGGCCAGTTGAGCAGATATGACCATGTTGCATTTTGTTCAGATATGGACAGCATAGTACATGATTGTCCGACATTGTTAATGTATTCCACAACTTGGCCATGTGCCCTAGTCCATTTGTAATGCTAGTCAGAGAGTGTTTGTCCTTCAACACACATTTACTGGTGTTTGCCATGACATATGTCACGGTTAGTGTGCTGTGCCTCTGTCTACCTATGACATACAGGTGATATCCAGGGTACACCTACCATCTCCCATCCAGTCATCATGATTCCTCTGGATGACAGTCACTGAGGGACTCCCTGGATATCCTGTAGTTGGAGTTTAGTTGTGAGTGGAGTGAGCTTCTGGGTTATGGACCAATCGGTACAGCATGTCCTGTTTATGTCTGTGCTGGGGTTCAAGCCTGTCAGCTGCATAGGTCACCAGCATTCAGTGTTTACATGGTGCCAAATGTCCATTGATACCAGGTTGGTCATGGCTCTATACATCAGGCACAGTTCACCTCCAGCCAGGCAGTATGGCACTGTGTGGAGCTACAGTTTCTTTACTCAGGCGACATATGGCATCTGTTAGAGCTCTGCGATCCTCCTGGTGGGGTATTTGTGTGGTCTTTCCAGTTGCTGCAGGTGTCTGCTATGGTACATCCCTGAAGGGCCATTGTACACAATTGTGAGGCTGCTGATGGATGACTGGAGAGGCACATTGACCTACCGTAACCAAGCTGTGCTTACCTTCATGATTAGGTGGGTATGTGGTATGTTTCCGTAACCACTACACATGGTTGTCACATGCAGGATATCTATCACCTTGTGTCCCCAGGTCTCTTATTGCTCCTGATGTACTTACTGGGTTAACACCTATGTGGTAATTTCTGGCCATGTACTGTGTTTCCACAGGGGTTGACTATACACTATTCTGCATTTAGCTTGTTGACATGGCTGTGGCACCACTTGTCTGTTTCTATGTGTGCCTTTTGTAGGTTGCTTGTGTTAGCTGGAGGGTCTGATATGGTGGCCAGTTTGTAGTCCTCTGCGAACCTGTTGAGACAGAGTCCTTCCATGTTGGCCTGTACCTATGTGACATATATAGCATACAAGAGAGGTCCCAGGACCATGTCTTGTGGGATGCCAGTTGTACCTGGTTTGCAGTCTGCCATGGCTACAGCATGTCTGCCAGGTCAGTTCTGTCCTTGAGCTGGTTTGCAACCCATCTACTTGCATAGGGGTTTATAGTTAGGCTGGTGAGCTTATCTGTACCACCAACTAGGGTATTGTATGGAAGGGTTTATCAAGGTCCAGATAGGCTGTGTGATCAACATTCCCCACATCAATGGGCTTGGTGCATGTTTCACATGAGTCAAACATGTGTAAGGGGCAGGATCTGCCCTATGACAGCCACACTGGGTAGGGTCCAATGTCTGTAGGTACCCAATCTCATTATTCATGGGATCCATGATCATCCCCTCCATTACTTTGCCAACCTAGATAGTCAGGGTTGAGGGGTGATAGTTTGCAGTATCCATTCAGGCACCCCCTTTGTGGTGTGGGACCACTGTTGCTGTACACTGCTCTTTGGGTACATATCCTGTGGTAGGACTGATAGTGTGCAGTAATGCTATTTGCTGTTCCATTCTTTTTACAGTACTTGTTGGACACAACCCAGGACACCATCTGGTACCATTGATGCTGTGTGCTGTGCTTTGTGGATGCTGGCTGTTACCTCAGCATCTGCAATGTCAGGGGGCCAGCACTCTCCTGGGATAGATATTTTGCAGTTAGGTGCTGGTGGGGAGGTTGGAAGGAATCTGTTCGGTAGGCTGTTGGCAATGTGTGTGGGTTTGGTGTATTGTTTGTGATATTAGAGTGCTGCAGAGCATATCTGTGGATTATCACCATGGTTCCTACCATCAGGTAGGACAGCTGTGTGATAATCCTTTGTGTCCTGCACAATTTGTATCATCATAGGTTCATAGGTTCATACTAGGCTATCTGCCCTGGCCTTGTTTGAGCACAGACAGACTGTATGTGGGTCTCAACACCCCTTGCAATGTGCATATTATGCCCTCGTAGGGTTTACTTTCCTAGATGTGACACAGGGATGGCCCCCAGTGTACACCTACTATCTCCCATGCACTTCACCGGATTTCTCTTGTTGAGTTTGTGTGTGGAGCTCAGCCTATCATGGACTGGGATTCTGTTCCAGAGTGTCAGGAGCCTCTGGGTTATGGATATGTCCCTCCAGCACATCCTATTAATCTATGTGTGGAGGTTCAGATATCTCACTGTGGTGTGTCTACTGGATATGGGGTTTCTGCAGTGGAGCATGTCCATTCATTCTGGATTGGACATGGCCTTGTACATCAGGCATACATCACCTCTGACTGTGCAGTACGCTTCTGAATTGGGCTGTGGTTTCTTCAGCCAGGCTGCAGATGTCCAATGTTTGGACCCTTTATCCTGTTAGTGGGGTACATTTGGGGTCTTTCTGACTGCTGCATGTGTAAGGTAAGGTACATCAGAACTGGGGCATTGTTGTCAAGTATGGGTCCGATAAGGGAAGAGTATGGGGGCACAGTGACCTCTGTAGCTCTACATGTGCATCCTTTCATATTAAGGTGGGCAATATAGCAGGTGTTCCTGGCAGGCTTGGCAATGTGAGTGTCACATGACAGGTTACCATCCACTTGTGTCCCTAGGTCCCTGATTACTTCTTCCATACATAATGGATTGCCACCTATGTCATACTTTGTGTGTGCCTTGTTTGGTATTTGTTGAGACATTCATACTCTGAAGTGTCTTCAGGAAGGCTGGCTGGGGCACCTGGGTTTGTGTGTGTGGTCTGTAGCAGGCTTCAAACAGGTACACAGTTTGAGACAGTGTTACTTGCCTGTGGATAATCCATGCTGGTTCTTGCTGTGGTACCAACCTGGGGGTGTGGTTATCCTTGATAATTACTGGTAGCCACACTCTCATGTGTTCCATGTTTTGGAGCTGTAGAGCATGGTATGAGGCATAACCTGGTAGTATTAGGGTGCTCTTCTGGGCCTTGCCCAGGTTTCTGTTACAGAATACATATTACCATTCTCCATGCTGTGGTGGGTTTGGTCTGCATGCACCTTGCAGGCTAGACTTCTGGTGTTGGGTAGCATTACGTCCAGGTTATTATCCCTTGTGCTACCTATGGTGGTGGGTTTGTGTTTCCAGACTTACCTATTCCAGGCACAGTGGAGGTGACAACAGCCTTTGCTGGTATCTACACAGCCAGGTGTGCTGGGTGAGTGCCATCCCTAGCAGGTGGGGCATCATGTCTTGCTCGGCATGTCAGCCCAGGCTGTCAGCCATGTGTTCCCCCTTGCTAACAGCAATACCTCAGCCAATTATTGTACTTGATCTTGTTGTCTTCATAGTGTGGCATCATGCTTGGTGAGGGTGAGATGTTAGGTTGGGTCTTCATGTATGCATATACTAGATGGTGTTACATTGCTTAACACATGGCAATCATGCCTCAGGTGGTGCTGCAGGGCTGCCTCTGTTGGATGCACATACTAAACTCCCTTTACATGTTTGAAAGCAGGTTGTGTCATGTAAGGCGTCCCTGTTACTATATGAGTGAGTCACAGAGGGGTATCATTCCCAGGGTTCCTACTGAGCCAGTGTATGTGCTACGTGTTGCCTCTTTGCCAAGGCCAGGGCATACTGGGCATGCCTCCTTCTGCCTACTGGGGCAGGCTCAGGTTGTTCCTCCTCCGAGTCACACTCTGCCTGTGATGGTCTTGGCAATGGTGGAGGGCTGTTTGTCCCGGCCCTATGCTGGTCCTGCTGCAGCTGTTTTCGCAGAATCATATTATGTAGCATAGCACATACCATGTCAATTTGGGTACATGTAGTTGGTGAGTACTGCAAGGCTCCACCAGATGTGTCCAGGCACTGGAACCGTGACTTGAGCAGCCCAAACACATGCTCTATTACATGACGAGTTTGTGCGTGTGCCTCATTATGGCGTTCCTGTTCAGGTGTATGTGCATTTCTGATGGGTGTCATCAGCCACGGCTCCAGTGCATAACCTGCATCCCCCACTAGGTAACCATGTGGGATGTCCCCATTGGCAAATGTCTGGTACCGCTGCGTCAAATGCCAGATATGGGAATCATGGTAGCTCCCAGGGCAGCCAGCACATACATTCATTATTATGCCCTGGGCATCAATCATGACCTGGCAGTTGATGGAGGGGAAGCCCTTGCGGTTAATGTAGGCCCTACCCCGCTCACCGGCTGGTGCTTTGATGTGTATGTGCGTGCAGTCTATTGTACCCACTACCTCAGGGTATTCTGCTATTTGCTGGAAGAGACACATATTGCTGGCCAATAACTCACGGGCATTGGGGAAATATACATGCTCACCGACATGTGCTGACATGGCATCCAGGAACTGGTGCAGTACCCTGGAGGCTGATGCCTGTGATATCCCCATCATATCACCAGTTGGTCTCTGGAAGGTACCTGTTGCTAGTATTCCTAGGCCAACACATACCTTGGTTTCCACTGGGATGGGTTCCCCTCTATTGGTTCTGTGTGTGAAGCGTGGCCTGCACAGCTCAACAATTTGCTGCGGGAGGTCTCTGTCCACTCTATAGCGCTCCACTATCTCCAGCTCATGTAACCCCTGGTAGGTGACCCTGGGCCTGTACACTTTTCTCCGTCTCCTCACTGTGTGTTCTCTGGCAGCATTTCCATTGTCACCACCCTCAGCAAGCCTGCTATGTATCCTTAAGACAGCTATAGCAGCCCCTAGCATGTTTGGTCTGAGTGCAGCTTTTTCAGTTTTCACTTCTACTAGCTTACTCCTGTCTTGCAGTGTCTCTTGAGAGAAACATACTGCAATGCTGTTTGCAGTGTTTTAAGTGCTGGGCTGGGCTTGTATTCTGCCTGTGTAATTGCCTGCTTCTAATTGTTTTCATCTGCTACCTCTACAAGTATTCCCTGCTAGTTTCCTACTATTTCTTCTGCTTCCTTTTCCTCTCTGTTTCCTCAGGGGGGAGCAGCGCGCATACCAGCGAAAACCCACTCACAGTGGCTACCACATGCGCACACATGCTTACACGGGCCAGAATCTGCTTATTCGGATTAAAATGCATGCACACCAGCGCAAACAGGTTTACAGATCTTTAAACAGGCTCCTACATGCTTACTCTGCCTTACACGTGCGCACTCTGTCTTACTCACGGCTCCCAGCGCGCACACGTGCACATGCACATACAGCAAGAAACTTTGGTGTTGGCCACAGTGTACACCTTTCATTTCTTGACTTTCCCATGCTTATCTGTTGACATTCCTCTTTTTCTGCTGTGTGATTAACATCTTTTACATGCCACTTTGCTCCAATGAGCTTGATTTCTTCCTGACATTCCCTCCTGTGATGTCACCTATCTCCTACTCTGTTACTCCCCCTTATCTAACTCTTACACTACACGGATTGTGCTCATTTGCTATGTGACAGTGTGATTCACTATCCTACCACTCATTTACATAGGATTGCCTACTAATGCTTAGTTACATGTCTTACACACAGCTTCCCACCTTAGCAACCACTAGACGGTGGCCATGTTGTTTTTGGTCTGCTAGTCCCTGCATTGCAAATCCATGCATTACATAAAACCTTTATTTTTCTGTTTTATATAGCGCAGCCCGTTTGCACAGGGCTGCGCTGCGTTTAAACCTCGCCGATCTCGAAAAAAAAATATTTTATTTCATGTTTGCATCGGGTTACCATGCCAATGGCCACATATTTGGCCATTGGCATGCTGACTGCAACATTTGCACACTTTATTTGGAGCTGTCATGGCTCCGTTGTGTTATTTGCAGTAACGTACTCAGTTGTCAACTGAGTACATTTCTGCACCTAACACGACTCTTACATGGGCTGGTTTCAGCTTCGTGGATCGCTAATCTACCTCATTTGCATGCCTTTTGGCTGCAAGTGAGGTGATTAGCATATCCACGCCCTGCCCATGTAAGAGTCGTTTTAGCTGTCTCTTACACGGCATTTTGGGCTGTTCCTGGATCACGATGGCTGCATGGAGTCTTACACGACTCTTAGACTCCGTGCAAGCCATCGTGAATCCTGCCCATCATGTATGCAATACATAACCACTATTCACTGCTTCAGTTACTTTTTCAATGAAATTAATAAGGTTAAAGAAGCAAGTCCTTCCATTGACAGAGCCAAATTATTAAGAGTAAAGGGTTAAGAGATTTTCAATGTCTAGATTAATGAGGTCTGAGAAAGTACTCTCTAGAGCTTTACATATAAGGCAAGTGAGGTTAATGCATACATAGGTATCAGGGTCTGTGTAATAGCATTAAAATGGCTGCCTTTCAGGATACATAAATAATGCCAGTGTAGAGAATTAAAGAGGTTGAGTAAGGATACATATATGCTATATATGGAAATGATAATCAGACAGCCTGGTAGATTGCCATCGCCCATGGGTGTTCTTAGCCTTTGAGAAGGCTGAGATAACTTGATCTATAGTAATTAAAGGGGATGCTCAGTATTTTGGAAACTGTACAATAACTTTAACTGAAGGTGCGGTATAATTTGTACTAAATTTATCAGCCCAGATGTTAGTTATGTCCTTTGGATCACAGTGTGTAGTATTTTTGTAGACTAGCTTCAAGCATTGCTTGGTATTATTTCTTAACTTCTTGACATAGTTAAGTAAAGATCTGTAGTTAATTTTAGTGGCTATTTAAGCTCATATTCAGCTTTCAGTTTCTAATGGTTCCCTTACGCTCTTCACTAATTTGCTTAAGTGCTGAAGTGTGTTCTTAGGATAAAATAAGACCTCTTAGAAGCCCTCAACAACTTTTTCCCTTATTACACCAGTATTCTATCATAGAGGTTTTTTTTTTTTAATTTTTCATTATAAGATTGAGTAACCTGGACAAACTTTGACTGGTTAGCATAACCACACACCTCACTGACTGGCTTTCTCAGTCTTCAAGACAAGTAACAACCTGGAGTGCCTATAAGATTGTTACATGAAGACTTAGTAATATGGACTGCACCTGACTAGGTAGCATTACCCCAGCCTCCACGTCAACTAGCACTCCAGCAAAGCTGGATCCAGCACAAGGCAACCTAGGTAGCTTCCTAGGGCCTACTGCTAGGTGGGGGCCCTGCTCAATCTTAAATTAATAAAAAGAGCAAACAGCAGAGCAGGAGATCTGTTTTACTCTGTTAGGATTTGTTTTTCTTCAGCATCAGCACACAGGACATCTTGAGTGTCACCATAAAGGAGAGCATACTGGGTGACGGTGACATCCTCAACCAGTCACTGAGCTGTACAGGAAATGTGTACGTTCTCCAGCTTTAAAGAGCACAGCAGAAGATTATAGTCTTGTTTCAGAGCTTTCTTCATGGGCAGGAATGCAGAGTGTGTGATTTCAAAAGAGAGTGAATCAGATCTTTGCAAGGTGAAGAGTGTGTGCCTGTGTCTGCATGCATGCATATGCATGTGTGTGTGTGGGGGGGAGTGCTTGCAACTGTGGATTTGTGTGTGTGTTCCCCTACTCTCAAGTTACTCCATGATAGATAGCTGCCCATTTTCTCCAAGATGTATTATTGCTCAGAACAAAACCTACTGCTCTTTTACTCCAGGATACAGCCCATTTAATGCATGGATTACTGTGCTGTTACTCCAGGACTGATTACAGAAAAATAAGGACAGTTTCAGGTAAAGAGATTACACCTGGATTAATGGGTTCTACTGTATGGTTTTGACAACAGCAAGATGAAATATATTTCTGGGTCATTATTTATAAATAAATTCATTCACTGGGTCATAAGCAGATATTTAAAGTGCATAGTTATACAAGTGGCTGTAAGTCATGGCTGTCTGTATAAATACTTGGTTCTTGCAACCCACAGTAGTTATGATGTAAAGGAAGAAAATCATTGTAGTAACTGGTTGCCATAATGGTTAAGGTCTTCACTTCCCATTCAGACAGTACAAGGTTCAAACCTGACCTCTGGCCAATGCTTATTTGGAGTTTGCATGTTCTCCCTGATTTTCTATGGAGTTCCTCCCACCACCCTAAAGCATGCTGTTACCCATCTATGGTGTGCAGTATCTTGAAGATAAAAAAAACACATATCACAGACTGCACTTTTTAAAACATGTCTCCATGTTATGGCCTTGAGTGTGAGGAAGTGCTGTTAATGGGTGACTTGAATGCCCAGTATGGGAAACAGAAATAAAGAAGGAGAGGCCATTCTCTAGTCTGGCATAGTACATGAAAAAGTATAGAATCAATCCCCAGCAAAAAGCTCACAGCATAAACCACTGCCAAAATGTTAACAAGAAACCCTCTAAATGCAACAGAGACCAGGCTTAAGACCTGCAGAGAAAGCACAATAGTTGAAGGAATTACACAGGGTCTATCCTCAAGAGAAGCACATTAATAACAATCAGGCTAAGGAAAGAGTTGGAGTAGCAAAAAACAAGGCATCATAGTGATCCAAAGAGACCATCAGGTTGCAAGGCAAAAGTTAGTCAGACAACCCACAACCTGCTCACAGTCATATCCCAGATGACTGGAGAATAAGTGTACATGTGCCAGTGTACAAAAACAAAGGGCAACAAACTAAAGGCAGTACAGAGGTATCAAACTCTTGTCCTATTGCATGGATGTTCTGAAGAGGGTGATTGATAACAATCAATGAGACAGAGTGGTGGAAAGTAAGACGGGAGATGAACAGTTTGAATTCAGATCAAGATGCAGCACAAATGACCGTCCTAGATTTGGAGAAAGCATATTACAGGGTTCAAAGAAAGCAGTCCTGTGGTCGTTCAAAGTCCCAGAAACACTGGTAGAACTAGTGCAAGCTATGTACAAGCTCAAGTACAAACAGTGTTCGGTATCACCGATGGGTTCCCAGTGGGAGTGGGTGTGCATCAGGTTTCAGCTCTAAGCCCACTTCTACACATGCTGGTGATGGACTACATTAGCAAACAGGTCAGAATGGATAGATCAATAAAGTTGCTTTATGCAGACCATGGGCCATTACAGGTGGACTGAGCAAGAACTTCAGCAATGGACAGGGAAATGGAATGCAAAACTGAAGGCAGATGGGATGAAACTGAGAACAGATAAGACAGCTGTAATGGCAGCAAATGGGGTTAATCAGTAGAAGCTGACAACTGAGATAAAAGGGAAGAATATGGAACAGGTTAACAGCTTTAAGTATCTGGGAAGGGTGGTTGAGGAGAAAGGAAGTCTGAATGAAGATGTCAAAGGTAGAATCAGAGGACTACAGCCAACTGTCAAAGAGGGTCAGGTGTAGTATATGACAGAAGAATGCCAAAGAAGCTAAAATATAAGGTGTACAAAGCAGCGGTGCAACCCCTGCTACTGTATGGTAAAGAAACCTGGGCAGTAATAGCAGAGCAGTTGAGGAAGCTAGAGGTGATAGAAATGAAGCAACTCAGAAGGGTGGCAGGACGCACATTGTGGGACACATGAAGAAATGAGGACATATGAGCAAAAGCCAAAGTAGCTTCCGTTGCAGATCAAAGAGAACAGATTACAGCGGTTTAGACATGTTCAGAAAAGCAGAAGACAATCTGGTGAAGATTTGGGACAGACAGGATGGAAAGAAGAAATGAAGGCATCAAGCAAAGAGGTGGATGGACTGTGTGAGAGAAGACCTGCAACATTCAGACATGAATTTCAAAGAAGGCAGGGTTGTGGCATTGAATCGAGAGGTAGCAACATTTAACATGACACCTGAATCCCATGTAGAAAATGGGAAAAGGGGGATGATGATGATGAATAAAACAGGAACATCACCATATGAGCCATGTTCTTTGGATACTATCTTTGATTTCCTTATTTTGTTGACTTTTGAAACTGCATTTATTTATTATTTGGCTGTGAATAAAATGGACATAATGAAGTCAGTGACTTTAACGCTCTGAAAACATTTTAATTAACCTTGTTTCTTTTAAAGGCACATGGGTGTGAGATTTAATATGTTGGGCTACAGCAGTCTGTCTGGTAGTTAATGCAAATAACTAGAGCTATGAGCTAGTTCTGTATTGCAAAGTTTGAGTCCCTTAGCCTTCATTTATATACTGTGTGATTCTGACAAAGTCACCTCACCAGGCAGTGCTTCTATGCTTCCCCTTAAAAGGAACAGTTGCATCCAATGGGCTCCCCAAAACTGTCAGCAATATGACACTGCATATCCGTCATTTAAATTCCTGTGCCCTTCACATAGAAGCTAATTAATGCTTCACTATATGCTGTCTGACCGAGTCCCAGCACGTCTTATTGTTTAATGGGTTGTCAGATGCATTTTCAATAAATGAGAGTTTCAAAGGAAGCGACGTTTATAATTGCTCATGCTAAGTCTGTTTTCAGTGTTTTTGTTGAGCAAATGGTTGTCAGTGTTTTTGCTGTAAAATTTGAAATAGTTTTAAACTATATCCAGTTTTCTGTGATGACTGTAAAAAGAATGAATATGCTTACTAACAGGTTTGAATAGTGTTTTATGGTAATCCAGGAAAAAAAGACAAGTAATGGGATATTGATATGGCTGTGTGGGGGGGGGGGGTCCATTGCTCTGCCTAGGGCCCCATTTGACAAGGATAAAGCTCCAGAGTTCCATTGTAACAAGTATGACAATTCCGCCAATACAGTGTGATATAGCATTCTCTAACCCTGTCATGCTCACTGTTAGACTTGCCCAGAAAAGACAGGGTGAGGAATGAAGGGGGTGGTGTTTAGGCCACATTGTAGCCACCCACCATGCTGTGAATACAGTTGGTCTTCACCCTCCAACTTTCCTGGCCACACTCACTTGAGTATGACAACCCTACTAAAAGAACCATATGTGCCATACAAATAAATTCAACACCAAACCAGATACACTCCTCTTATACTGCTGAACACTTGCAGAGCCAGATCCAGCACTAGGTGACCTAGACAGATGCCTAGGGCTGCTGCTGGCTGTGGGTCTCTATGTTGCCTGGCGGGGGGGGGGTGTAATCTTCGATAAATAAAAAGTGTGAATAATATGTCAGTAAAACCCTGAAGACATTAGTACCTCGTGGGACACCTCAAAGGAGACTTTTGTAAAAAAAACAGAACAGCAAGCCCCAGAAACCTCTGAGAATAACATCAACATACATTGTGGATGATTTTGATGGCTATCCAGCACACTAGACTGGTTAAAGCCAGTGTGTTTGTGTGCCTTTGTCTGTAAAATGCCCCAATTAGGTTTTCTGTCTAGTTTAGAGACTTTGCTCAGAGTCAGACTATGAGCCTTGATAATTAGCAAGTCAGTGCCTTAAACCTCCACACCAACTTCCAGATCCCATAGGTCCATGGGTTCATTGGTGTTTGCTAGACTAATGACCACAGGGGCCTTTTTAATCCTAGCCATGCATCCCAACTCTGTGACAAGTTCTGATACCCTTGATAAGTGTAAGCATGGGGTTTATATTAGAACATCGGTTTCAGAACTTCAAATGTTCTAATATCGACCCCTATTCAGTGAACGCTGAAAGTTGCAAAACTACAGAAAACTAAAATTTTTCCTAGGGAAAGAATTTGGTTGCCCGTTTCTGTCGCTTCACTATTTTCAGCACTGTGGTGGAAAGTTACGGGTCGGGTTCAGGTTAGTGTGTGATTGGGCATGGTTAGGTGTGTTAGGGTTAGGGCGCGGGTCAGGTATGTGTGCGATTGTGAGGACGTGAGGGTTAGGGCGCAGGTGAGGTGAGTATGCAATAGTGACGGACCTTAGGCTTAGGGTTTGGGTTAAGGTAAGTGGATAGTTATTGGTGTATGTACAGTTTAGTGTAGGGTTACATGTAAGATTTTAGGTGTATGTGTGTGGATTGCTGTTTGTTTGGTGTGCTTGTGTTGTGTGTATGTGTTTTGGAACAGCAAATTTTTTCCAAGGGAAAAAATTTTCTGTTCTGCATGTTCGATGTTGTCAGTGTTCGCTGAATAGGGGTCAATAGTAGAATATTCGAAGTTTTGAAACTTTGATGTTTTAATATAGACCCATAAGCATGGGCCTGGGAAGTGAACCATTTACAGGTTGCCTGTGTCCATTAAAGACATAGGTGCCAAACCACGGATGAATTTCTGGTCTCCCATCCAATTTGGGTTAGGAAGGAACTCTGCTTCACATGGATGGGGAACCTGTTCCATAGATAGGGGTAGTCCTTTATTTATTTATTTGTTTGTTTATTTTTGTAAATCCTTAAGTATTAGAGCCTATCAGAATTTCATAGTTGTGTTGTTTGGTGTCAGTGGTGCAGCAGGTAGCATACTTGCCTTTGGTGCACTGTGATCTCTTTTCCCACCAGTTAGATCAATTGCTGATAATACTGTGCAGCATGGGGGGGGGGGGGGTCCACTTCTGAATGTGTCCTCTTTTGGATGGGATGTCTACTAACTAAGAACATCTTGTCTGTCTGCCAGTCATTCTCTATTGTATTTCACCAACACTCTTTTTTAAGTAACATAGCCAATTTTATTCTTCAAAGGCAGCATGTGCTGAATTTGTAGATGAAGCACTGAAATGCAAAGTCAGTTACAATTCTCTTTAAAGTGGAATTATTCAGATGACTTTTATTTCAGCAAAGATTGTGCATATTGACTGTTATTGGAGAATTGTAATGACAGTTTGAGTGGCCTTTTGTGGTTTAAATGTTCTGGAATGAGTAGCCTTGTCATTATTGGTTCATATGCTTTATTTCACTCCTTACTGGAAAAATGTTCAAAACTACACATTTAAAATACACTCTAACAAGTGGTGATGAATTAAACAAAGAATATAATTTAATACAATCAAGAAAGTGAATCAAAGAACGCATGCATTTATGATTGGTCCTAAAAATGTGTGCAGGGAGCATACGGTTTGAAAATAGCCCAAAGGTACACTTAATCCACCGCTGGCCAGATGTATTTTCTATGAATGTGGGCTTCAATATAATTTCAATGAATGCAGGTTTCAAGGGCAAAGAAGTTTACCCTTGTTCATGCTAAGTCTGTTTTCTCTATGAGAGTGTATTGTTTTGTTTCGCAAATAATTATCAGTCTTTGTACTACAAAAATTGAAATAAAGGTTCTAAGTTAAATCCAAATATCAGTAATTGCTATAGAAGTAAAGAACATAATATGCACATTGAAAGGTTTATACAGTGTTTTCTGATAACTGGGGAGAGAGAAACAAGTAATGGGTCACTGGAATGTCTGTTGGGAGGTGGGACACTGGTATCGGGGTTTGGGGACATGGGGTCCCTGGTCCATTATCCTGTCCAGGGCCTAATTTGACCATAATCCAACTCTGCATTCTGCCCACATAATCCAGTGCCCCGAATGATATATATAGCCCTTGCGCATTAAAAAAAACATACTTACTTACAGGTATAATGGCAGTTCTTCCCTAGTTTATTTTTATTTAATTGATTAATTCATTACTTTACTTTTTTATATTTTTTTATTTATTGTACAGTGTCCCCATTTCTTACATTTGGTGGCAAAACCTGTAACTGGGATGTGACCTACATATAGCAATTCCTTCACAAAATGATAAAGGCACGTTGACAATGAAAGAGCTCTACCACCAAAATGTGCTCCGGGGGTGGGACCCAGAATGTTGTATGCACAGTGATGCTTTGTAATAAGCCCAAACACACGCACCCCGATGAATAAATCAGCTTGAAGTGATGACTTATATACTGTCCAAAACTAACAAGCTGAGGACTGCTGATTTCCCAGTAAAGTGGAAAATACTACCAGTACCTAAGAAATAGGGATGGGATACCCGCTGAACCAGTGCAATAGTGCCATTTTTATTAATTAACTGACTCACAAAAATGACTCAAGCTAAAACATTTTAATACAGTTTAATAATTAATGAAGTAAGCAGAGAAGTTAACTGTCCTAACAATAACTATCAGGCATAGAAATAATACTACAACCATTTATTTACTCACATGTGTGCCTACATTTAATGGGGCTTCCGTGTTAATGTAGAAGGCTCTCCCATAAATTGAATAGGAGGCTAGTAAACTGGACCAGATGGCCCACTGCCCCTGAGGTCAGTATTAAACTCAGTTTAGTCCTCCAAAATTTCATAGGAATTGCCCAGTTGCAGAAGATCCCCATCTAACAGCTATCATGGGGTGGGAGCATGATTGCTGGTCCAGAAAGATGTTTAATTTACTTGGGTGTTATGCTGACACTGAGAATCACCTATAACTGTAAAGAAAAGGGGGGATACAATCTAAGTATATTAATAGACATCTTTAGGTAATACATTCATTGAGTGTATCTAACAAAAGCCCCATACTTTATAACAACTACACAGTAACACCTTTTAACCGAGAACTTAACTCAAACCAGGGATTCTAACCCCTCCCTTGCCCTGACTTCTTATCTAACTGACTTCTTATCTGCTAAATATCCTGATAGGTTCTAAAATGATAAATCTTGCTTGTAACGCTGACTGCTGAAAATAACATCATTTTAGGCCAAGAAATATCTCTGCCCTAATGAGACCATCCTTCTTGTTACTTGCAGGTGAAATTCCAAGTTGCCGACCACTATCAGGAATGCATTTATATATGCTTAGTCCTCCCTTCTACTGTTCCTCAACATAATAAGGTGGGTACTGTAATGTGGAAGTTGTTGCTGAGGAGCTCAACTCCCAACTATTATATGGTATATATTACTACTCCCAACCTGTACATCTGTGTACATGTATTTGTATATGATGGGACTGTACCCACTCATCAAGCATGCCTGTCAAGTGTATCTCTTTATTAGGAACATTATTCATTTTGATTCTTAAAGCCCACTTTCCTCATAGTTCCACATTGAAGAGTCTATCATATATTCAGTAATACGATTTTTTTTTATATCCATGGTGAACAATACTGAATCATATTAGTTAAGCAAAATATATTTGTATAAATATAATTTAACACATTTTAACCATTCTGTGTGCTTCTTAGTTGAAGTTGTTAATAAACTGTTAGTAAGTGTCCCAATTCTGCCCCTTTGGTCCACATTTTGAGAGGTAGTATTCTACATTCTGGAGATAGAAGGGTGAGAGCCATGTCAGCAAGAACAGCTGATTATGGCTAAATATATGACCAGAAGGGGCTAACTTGGGGGGGGGGGGCAGCACAAACAAACTATGCTTGAGTTATTATTTACGTAATGTAAGGCTGTGTTACCTGTCAAGTTAAAAGAGTCTCAAGCAAGAAAAAGTAGTACTCCACACCATCAAAAAACTTTTAATAAAATGACAAAGCTTTCAGATACAAACTATCCTTCTTGTAAGACACTGGAGAAGGAGAGTCTGTATCTGAAAGCTTTGTCATTTTATTAAAAGTTTTTTGACGGTGTGGAGTACTACTTTTTCTTGCTTGAAGCTGTTTGGTCTGTACTTCTCCACTTCACCACTGGTTCAGCTTTTTCTTGTAAGTTAATAGAGTCTACCTAGACGTTCCACAAAATAGTATTTTTCTTTAAATTTAATATACGTGTGTGTGTGTGTGTGTGTGTGTGTGTGTGTGTGTGTGTGTGTGTGTGTGTGTGTGTGTGTGTGTGTGTGTGTGTGTGTGTGTGTGTGCGTGTGTGTGTGTGTTTATTTATATAGCTATATATATATATATATATATATATATATATATATATATATATATATATATATAGATATAATGGCATTTGTCAAATTGATATCATGTTCATGTGGTTAATGTAGGAAAAGAAACATTGGCTCACTTGCATTAGCCAAGGTTACTTACTGGAACATACAAACTTTACAAGTAGTATTTTTGCAGGAAAGGCAAGAACCACCCCAACCCCTTGCTAATTATATATACTAAGTCTGAAATCGCACAGTTCCTTAGTGAACAGCATTCCTCAACCTCAGGGATTGTCCATTCTCACACAAGTGTTGACCATCATCTGAACTGTTAACTAAAGCTGAAAAACAGAGATCAATTTTACATCAAATAGAAAGTCGACACCTGTCAATAAAAGTAGCAGATCAGATGATTCTCAGGTTTGGTGAATTTGCCCTTTCCCAAGAATTGCGTGATCTCGGAGATTGTATACATTTTTAGCAGGGTATGTGGGGGTGCAGTTGAGCTTACTCCACTGGAAAAAATAATGTTTTCTTAGTTTTTTTGATTTTTTTATATTTTGCGTTAGCCAAGATTTATTCTTGGCAAAAGCACTGTAGACTGTCAACATGCATAATGTTGCTCATTTGGTGTTGATATTATGCAGGTCGATATTAGTGCTATTTAACAAAGGTAAGAACCATTGGGGCTATGTAGCATATAGATGTCCACGGAGGCAAGGTGGGGAACAAAAAGTGGGGAGAGCCAACAAGTGGGAATAACAGAATGCTAGTTGTATGTTGTCTGGAGACAACAAGGGTACCAAATTATCAGCAGAATTTTTATCCCACCTTGGTGGATGGACAACAGGCCGCTGTCAAGAGAGACACATCCTCTAATATAACCATTGTAAAGCCTGGAGTGGGTAAAGAGGAGCAGTACTTGCTTGGGCAGTCCACTCCAGTTAGAGTTTTAAGAGGGATCCCATTCCAAATGCCTATGACCAGGGATCACCAGTACTGAGAGGGTGGAAAAGGAAGCAAGCAAGTAGGTGTGTTTGAGCATATCCCTGCAGATGTCTTGAAAGGGAATGATTTTGATAATGCAGTACCTTGTGTGCATGCAGTGACACACAGTCAGGCTTGTAGACAGGCATGTAGATCTGGTAGCCTGGGGGAGACCCAGAAAGACCACACACCTGAAGCCAGGACTAGTGATGTTGCTACTTCAGGGAGGGAGGGAGCTACCCTATAGCAGTGGGACTGAAAGTGAGCCACAGCTGCTGGTGGGTATCGAAGTTTCCTTGGACAGAATGACTGCAAGGGCAGAAGTGAGTAGTAGTTACCAGGCTGAGAGTGAGGCACTGCTGTCAGAGGATATCAGATTTCCTGTGGAAGGGGAGGTGGAAAGAGTTACAAATAGACATTTGAGACAGGCTCAGCTCTCAGACCCTACACTAAGAGGCTTGTGGGAGGTAGCTAGGGAGGCACCTGATTCTCAAGGAAAGGAGTGTCTGTATACTGGAACAAAGGGTTACTGTGTAGATAGTGGACCCCTGAGGGAGGGCTATAAGAGGAGGTAATACAGCAGTTGGTAGTGACCAGAGCCTACCATCTGGCAATTCTAGCCATAGCCAATGACATTCCCTTTGCAGGTCATATGGGCATAATGCATGCCAAGAGATGTATTATGCAGAGCTTTTATTGACCTTGGATTGCCAGAGATGTAACGGTACTGTTGGACCTGTGATCAATGCCAAAAAGTGGCAAGGCAGGAGACAAGGTTAAAGCTCCTTTGATGCCTTTGCCTGTGATACAGGAACTATTTCAAAGGGTAACTATGGATATTGTGGTTGTGGGGTCCAGGGTACCCAAAGTTCCACAGGGAAGAAGCATTTCGTAGTGGTAGTAGATTATGCTACTAAATACCCTGAGGCGGTGGCTCTGTCCTCCATCAATGCAGAGAAGATGGCAAATGCTTTGCTAGAGATTTTCAGCAGGGTAGGTTTTCCAAGAGAAATACTGACTGACAGAGGTGCCAATTTCATTTCAGACTTGCTGGCTTGTCTGTGGGAGTGCTGTGGATTGAAGCACCTAAAGACAATCCCCTGCCATCACCAGACTAATTGTTTTGTGTAGAGGTTAAACTCTACACGAAAGACTATGCTATAGGCATTTGCAAACCACTTTAAGGGAGAGTGGGACCAATATTTGCCCCATCTATTTGCTTACAGACAGGTATCCCAAGAATCCACAGGTCTTTCCCCCTTTGAGTTGCTGTATAGGCATTGGGTGAGGGGACCTCTAGATTTGATTCATGATGAGTGGGAGAGTCAGTGTAAATCCCACAAGAAGTCACTGTGGAATATATCATAAACCTCAGGACAAGGATTAGGGAGCTCATGGGTTTGACCTTGGAGAACCTGGCAGGAGCCCAATAGCAGATAAAGGTCTGGTATGACAGGAATGCTCTTGCCACAGAGTTTGCTGTGGGGCAGCAGGTGATTGTTCTCATTCCTTTCAGACACAATCCGCTGCAGGCAGATTGGGAGGGACCCTTTCAAGGTGGTAAGGAAGGCCAGTGATGCTAACTACATAGTAGAACTGCTTGGCAGGAGGCAGGGGACAAATTGTACCATATTATACCATATTAATATGATGAAGCCTTACCATGATAGGGAGGCCCTTGTGCTGATTATTTGCAGTGGATAGCAGGAGGAGTCTGTGGGAGATCTGGTGACTGATCTCCTCAGTGAGGCTTGGACTGACACCTCAGTGGAAGGGGTAGCAATGTCCCAGCAGCTATCCCTACCCAGATTTGAGAAATCTGAGCAGTGTTTCAGGAGTTTGAGGACATGTTCACTGGGAAACAAGGGTGCACCCACCTGGTGCAGCATCATGTGGATACAGGGTCCCAAAGACATATAAAGCAGACCCCTTACAGGGTAACTGAGTGAGTCAGAGAGACTTAGAGGGAGGAGATACAGGAGTTATTGGAACTTGGAGTAATACAGGAGTTTAGCAGTCCCTGGGTCTCCCCAGTGGTGCTGCTACCAATGAAGGATGGCAGTACCAGGTTCTGTGTGAACTACAGGAAACAAAGTCTCACAGAGTCAGATGCTTACCCCATGCCAAGGACAGATGAAGCCCTAGAGCAGCTGGGTGGGACTACATATCTGCCCACTACTGATCTTACCAAGGGTTACTAGCAGATGACCTCAAATCTCAACACTAGAGATAGGTCAGCCTTTGTGATTCCTTTCAGCTTGTATAAGTTCGCGAAGATGCCCTTTCCAGAGGCTGCTAGATCGCATCCTAGCAGGAGCAGGAGATTATGCCCTTGCTTACCTGGATGATATTGCCATCTATAGCCATTCCTGGCAAGAGCACCTTCAGCATGTCAGGGAGGTGCTGGGCAGACTGCAGAGGGCTGGGTTGACCATTAAGCCCAGTAATTGTCAGGTGGGTATGGCAGAGGTCTCCTACCTGGGACATAGAGTAGGGAGTGGTAAGATCAGGCCAGAGCCTGCCAAAGTGAAAGCCATTCAGGCATGTGCTGCCCCTGTTACCAATAAGCAAGTGAGGGCATTCTTAGAGACAGCTGGGCACTCTAGAACATATGTCTGGAATTATAGTACCATAGCTGCTCCCCTCACAGACCTGACAAGGAAAAACAGGCCACATAAGATAGCGTGGACCCCAGCATATAATCAGGTATTCCAGAAGCTTAAAGGAGCTTTAGCCAGTTCAGGTTACAGCAAAGAGTTTGTTGTGTAGGTGGATGCTTCAAACCATGGGGTGGGAACTGTGCTAAGAGGGAGAAGAGCACCCAGTGGTATATCTCAGCCATAGAATCCAACCTATGGAGGAATGTTATGCAGCTGTTAAAAAGGAATGTCTAGCCATAGTATGGACACTGCAGAAACTTCAGCCTTATTTGTATGGAATAAAATTCAGTGTAGTTACAGACCACAATCCCTCAACATGGCTACATACAGCCAGCCAGCAAAATGCTAAGTTATTAATGTGGAGATTAGGACTGCAGTCATATGACATGAAAGTAAAACACTGTATTGGGGTAAGCAATGCCAACGCAGATGGGCTCTCAAGACAGGGAATGGGGAGTTGGGCATGGCCAAGATGAGCACAGTGTAGCAGCATTTCTTTTCCGCTCTGTCCCTTCAGAACTATATTGACAGGATTTTTTTCTTCTAATTAACTCTCTAGAATATATATTAGGATAGTATATACATTTTTTAAGTAAATTTTAAATTTTCCTGTAAAATTGTCATTGACAAATCCTCTACATCAGAAAACAAGATGAGCTTCACTAAATCTTCTCATCAAGAGACAACTCTAAAAAAGTAACTACAATCTTTATTAGCTAACCTTCAAGAACTATCAACAAAAATAGACAAAATGGATCTGAAACTGGACAATTTTGAAGAGAAGTGTACTCAGCAAATGGACATTCTACATGACGTCTTATTACAACAGAAAAAAAAGATTTCTGGAAAATAATCAGCACTGAATGACATGGACAGCAGGATTCAAGAAGGTGGACATAATATTACATTTCTCTTATAACAAAATACTCTTCTATCAAAAGTAGATGACCTTGAAAATAGGTCACATAGGAATAATGTGAGAATTTTTGGTCTACCAGACAACATAAAGGGAAATAACATGGAGAAGTTCCTGTCCTCTTGGCTTTCTGAAATCTTGGAACTCCCAGAAGCATTTCCCTGTGGTATTGAAAGAGACCACAGATCCTTGGTATCCTCTAAAAATAGCAAAAGTAACTCTACAAAATCTGTTATTGTGAAGTTTCTATCCTCTCATGGTAAACAAATGGTTTAAATGCTGCATGGATGAAATCATCAATTAAAATAAAAGACAATGTCATTCGTTTTTATAATGATTATTCTCCTACTGTAATATCAAAAAGAAAGATCTTTCTACCCTTAGTCAGAGAACGTAAAAAAAAAATCAAATAACAATCCATTTGCTATTTCCTGCAAGACTGAAAATCTTCTATCAAAATGGATCTAAATGATTTGAAGACCTGGATTCTGCTATTTCATTTATAAGAAACAACAAAATTTTAGACAAAATTGAAGAAATGGAATGGGCTAATTCAAGTCTTAAAATAATTGCTGATAATAGTGCTTAGAAAACCTTTGACCCCAAAAAGAAACTTAAGAAATGAATAACAACTGATTCTTCAACATATTGTCATTAAAATTCTATAATGATTTGCATCTCTCTTTGATTCAATGGTTACATGCTAAAATACAAGAATTTTAGCAAGAAATATCATTAGTCCAGTTATATATGACCCTTTAGGTCAAGGAATACAAGAATTTTAGCAAGAAATATCATTAGTCCAGTTATATATGACCCTTTAGGTCAAGGAAATGGAACCGGACTTCCAGGTGGGCTTATTTAAATTGCTTTGTTGTTATTATGGATGTATATGTGTTTTCTCTTGGTGTTGTAGTAGTTTTGGATCAATATATTCTTGATTCAAGGGATTAGACAAGGGATTGGATCATTTTGCCATGTTTCTTGGTTGGCATCATGTTTTTCATTTAGCTTATTGCTTGACTTGTTCTACTCGGATTGAGCACTGGTTGTTAATTGGTGTGGTGGGATACTTGTGGATGTATGGTTTGGGTGTCTGTCTGGATATGCGGGTGTAGAAGCTCACCTGGGAAATACCAGCATTTATTATGTTGTTGCTACCTTTGATTTTGGGGATGGGTTTTGACTGGGGCTGCTCGGACAAGGTGGATGGTATTTGAGAGTTCCTTTGTTACTGATGTTCTCTGGTATGTAGTCCGAGAAGACTATGGATGGCTTGGTGGGGATTTGTTTGTGGTGTACATCTGATGCACTGAGGGGATTCTCTGTGGTGGTGCTATATTGTAGTTTGTTTTCTGGGCTATGTCTCTTTGCACATAGTATGGACTGTACTGTGGAATTTGGGGTAGTTTTCTTTGTTGGTCGGTTCATTGGTGGTGTGCTAGAGGGAACAAAGCAAGTAAAAAATGAACAATAACTAGACCAGTAACCACATCTCCCCAAGAAAATCAGAACAGCAAATCTAAGGAAAAAATAGCCTTTAATGTTCACCAACACAGTCTTCTTCTTCTTTCGGCTTTTCCCGGTTAGGGGTCGCCACAGCGGATCACCTGTCCACTAATGATTGGCAGTGGAGTTTTATGGTCTCGAGCTGCCAGCCCGGTGCCCAACCTTCCACAGAAGGCATGCACATGCACACACTCACACCTAGGGCCAATTTAGAGTGTCCAATCCACCTACTGCATGTCTTTGGGACATGGGAGGAAACCGGAGCACCCAGAGGAAACCCACGCGACCACAGGGAGGACATGCAGACTCCGCACAGAAGGCACCCCAGCTGAGAATCGAACCGGAGAACCTCTTGCTGTGAGGTGGCAACACTAACTGCTGCACCATCATGGCCACCCAATGTTCACCAACACAGTAATAGCAGAAATTCAGAAAAAAATCAGTTTAGCACGCTTTCACCCAGTAAAATACTAGGCTTCTTCAGAACAAAGAAGCATCCCTATCCAGTACATTTAAATAATGCAGCACAACCAATCACATCCATAAATCAATTAAGCATGCAAACCATTAATTAATTAGCATGGAATAACCTAATTAAAAGCATAATGAAGATGAACTGCAGCTCTAGTATTCACTCTAAAATAGAGGTGTATTTGGTTTAAACCTTAAAATCCAGTTCATAAAATCAATGTCAAAACCCTACTATAACAATAAATATCCTATTAAATAAAATAGGAAAAATACATATATTAAATACATCATTCATTCAGAACAATAAATACAATACTAATAGCAAAATATTTAATAAATAAATAAAGATATAGTATTACGGATGTAAGGAGTGGATGTAACATGCATTTTCTGAATCCTAGAGCTACAGTTCATCTTCATTATGCTTTTAATTAGGTTATTCCATGGTAATTAATTGATGGTATGCACACTTAATTGATTTATGGATGTGATTGGTTGTGCTGCATTATTTAAATGTACTGGATGGGGATGCTTCTTTGTTCTGAAGAAGCCTAGTATTTTACTGGGTGAAAGCGTGCTAAACTGATTTTTTTGTGAATTTCTGCTATTACTGTGTTGGTGAACATTAAAAGCTATTTTTTCCTTGGATCTGCTGTCCTGATTGTCTTGGGGAGACGTGGTTACTGGTGTGCTAGAGGGGCTTTGGAGAACATGTAGGTTTTTTTTTGTGTCTCTATATGGACATATTCATTCTCTCTCTCTCTCTCCGTCTCTCTCTCTCATCACTTTATTCCTTTGAGGTGCTCTGGAAGCTATGATTATGTCTTGCTCCAGTGTAGTTGCCTGTGAGGAAGAAAAATGCAGAGTTTACTTACAGTTTCCCATTGAAATCTTCAGTTTTTGTCTCCTCATTAAATCCAGCTTGGGATCCAGCTTGCTTCGCTTCTTTTGATGCATGCATTTTAGAGAATCATCATTAAGTAAGTGCCATGATAAGATGACCTTTGATCCGGGACTTCAACAGTTATGTTGCGCCTAGAATGTTTAAATGGCGCAATGAATCAGATCCTAACTGAATATATCTGTGAACGCTTTTTAAGGGACAAAAGCTTAAAGAAAATGTAAATTAAATCTCGGTGTGTACTTTATTCAGATGAATATGTCATGTTCAACTTATGCCAATATTTTAGTAATTAATAAGAAGGAATTGCAAGAAATATTATCCATTCCATTTATTTTAAGGTTGTAAGCTATTACTGTATACTTGGTTAATTTTTAATGAACAGCTTCATATTTTCATACTTAATTACTTATTTTTCAGTTGTCAAAAACATTTGGTTTTGACAATAAGCTGTAGCAAAACTATTTGTAAACATTTAAACGGGTATAACCATGCAAAAACTGGTAAGATTTTGAAATAATATATGTCATAGTATATGAGCTAAAAAAAAAAAAGAACAGAGGTACTGAAAATAATGGGGGAGAGAGAGAGGTAAGAGGCAGAATGAGAGGAAAAATAGGTTTTACAGGATACTGAACTACATTACACTTTTCAAATTTGTATCTTTTTACTCAGATGATTTTTATTTTAAATTTGCAATAAACAGTAAATGAAAACTTATCATGGTTTACAATCAAGTTAGATAATTATTAACTATATACAAATTTACATTTAGCCTGACATTTTAAAACTTGTGTGATAACAAATTATACAGATATAGTTTAATTAAAGTTAAAATGTCCTTGCTTCATGAGGAGGTTAGATCCATTTGCAAAGTATCAATCAAAGTTAAAACTTTTTTCCAAGGGTTTTTAGTTAATGGCCTAGGAAACATTCTTAATTCTTTGGTTTTTATTTCCATTAAGGCTGTCCTCTTCAATAGACACATGAAATCTTCTTTGCTAGAAGATCCATTTGCAAAGTATCAATCAAAGTTAAAACTTTTTTCCAAGGGTTTTTAGTTAATGGACTAGGAAACATTCTTAATTCTTTGGTTTTTATTTCCATTAAGGCTGTCCTCTTCAATAGACCCATGAAATCTTCTTTGCTAGGAGCTGTGGTAGAATTCCATCTCTTTGTTATGTATTTCCTTGCTATAGCTTGTATAGTCCAAAGTAAATGAAGGTCAGTCTTATTTGAAGAATAAGCATTATCAGTTATATTCAGTAATAACAAAGCCTTGGTCATGACAAAATTATCTGTATAAATCACCTGCAGGAAATTGTTAATACTTTCCCAAAAGGGTTTAATTTTTATACAATCATAGAAAATGTGAGACCAATCAGCTTTATTATACTGTTGACATCTCCAGCATAACCCATTATTAGAAGGATTGATTTTTGAAACTTTATCAGGGATTAAAAAGGATCTATGAAGGAATTTCCAGGTAAATATTCTCCAATAATGAGATCAAGAAGTTAATTTTACTGAGAGAAGTAAATTAGATTTATTTTCTGAGGTTAATCGAATCATATATCTTTTAGTAATAAATTGTCAATATGCTGGTTTAAGTTGTGTTTTGTAGTTTTTTATTAGATTATATAAATATGAAGTACCATTTTCAAATGTCTTATTATTATATAAAATTTCAAACAGTCTGGTTATAAATGTTGGTGTATTTGAAAAATAATTATTTATTATCCTACATAGATCCTTGGAGTACGTCAATATATTCTGAAGCATTAACCATTCATGAGAATTCACTTTGTAAGTTGACATCATATATTGTAAATCCAAGACTTGCTGATTTTTTAGACAATGTAACCAACAGATTAGATTTTTCTGTTCCCAAGAGAAGAATATATCTCTATGAATTCTATCTGGAAAGTTTTTAGTAATGCTGAAGGGAATTAATGTTGCAAACCAAAGCTTTAAATCCATATTCATGTTTATAAATTTCCTAAAATAGTCAAATAAATGATTTATTAAATTTGTCCTAGTTAGTTTAGTTATATTGTATGGAGAATTTAAGGCCAGTGAGTACCATAATATATTGTCATTGTCTAGAATAGTAGAATTTTCAAAAAGATAAGAATCTTATCATAGGAGAACATGTCTCAACAATAAAATACTTGGGGATAGACTCGTGTGAAAATATTCAAGATATATTGAATATTAATTATAGAAGGATCATAGCTACAATAGATTCCCTAGTGGGCAAATATAATACGTTATTTATAGTTTTTGAAGATAGACTACAGTCAATTAAAATGATTCTTCTCCCCAAAATTTTGTATGTTGTACAAGCCACTTTGTTAATTCCTGAGAAAACTCACCTTAAGAAAATAACATCAATTTTGCTAAGATTTCTGTGGTTTCCTAAAAGAAACAAAATTGCATATACCCATCATATCAGACAATGGGACCTGGGAGGAATAAATTTCCCAGATATTGAATCTTATATAAAAGCAACTTTACTTAAAACTGTGATTGAATGGATCAATCCGAATTATATGTCTAATTGGAAATTGTTACATACAACTATAATAATAAATGAAAATAATACAGTTTTCAAATGTTTAATTTTAAATACACATGTATCTTTTACCTCTAGAAAAAACTTTAAATTCTACGTCTTGTCTTCTTTTATGCTAAACATGTTAAATTTTTATTGTACCATATTTATTATCCTTTGATGTTGGTATACTATTCATATATGAATAATGACTTCTTTCGAGGTTGAAATATTGTACATCCTTACCAACTTTGGTTGATTCCATACATTTTTACAATCTAACATATTATTTTTAGATAAGTGATATTATAAACTATATATAAGTTAAAATACAGTAAAAGGTCTTGTTATTTTTAGCAAGAGTCACAATTGTGACAGACTATTATATGCTCTACTTATACTTTATTAGAATGCTCATTCTGTTGCTAATCCAAAACACACTTATCCATAATTGTGTTTAGTTAACTTCTTATTATAACTCAGAAGTCTTTCTTTAATAGTCTGTAACTTATTCATTTATGAATAATAATATTTTTTATAGTTTAATGCATGTTATATTATTTGTTCTATGTCAGACTTCTGTATATAAGGATTTCATAATAGTTCTTAGAAACTACCATAAATGATGTTTGATTTACATGTTGTTTTTTCCCTTTTTTTTAGAATTGTGATAGGAAGCTATACTTTTCTGAAGATTATAGTTTTTTTTATATAGACAGATGCTGACTAGATGTTGCTACTAGAGTGGGAGTTAATTTGGGTGATAATATGTAACCCAAATTAGGAGTTTTAAACTCCAGAGGGGATTATGTTGTAAATAATGTTATAAGTTTAAGTTATAAAAACATTTTTTTTATTATTCTTACTAACATTCACAATTTTTCTAAGAAGGGAAGTATGTCAAAAAAATGTTTTCTTAGTCTTATTGTTCCATTCAAATGAATAATTAATATATAGTATTCCTTCTAGATTCTACAGTAATATAGCATTCTGGTCAACTTATTTGACTCTTACAACATACTCTTGGAATGTCATTAATAGAAGGTATCTCAATTAACATTAATGGCTTGAATAATCCTAGCAAGAGAGAAAGTTCATTTAAATACCTTAAACTACATTGATCCAACTAATATTTCCGCAAGAAACCCATTTAATATCTGAAGATGTATCCAAACTTAATAATAAATCTTATTCTGTACTAGTAAGCTCAGAACACTCTCAAAAGAAAATGGGAGTGGCTAATTTCTGGAAAAATACACGACCCTTGCCTAAAATACTTGATATCTGTAAAGATAATGAAGTGATGTTTTGTTCTATTATTATAGAATTAAATAATAAAATATATACTTTTGTAAATATTTACTGGATTCCAGGAATTGGAACTAATATGGTAAAGCATACATTTAGATCAGATTGTGCAATTTGCAAAAGGAAATGTAATACTTGCTGGAGATTTTAATTGTATTTTAGATAACAAAGAATCTACCACCAAGGGTAAAGATGAAATTCAGCATCTGCTAAATAATGAAAGCCATTAATAATTTTGCTGACCCAAGCTCTTTGTTTTTCACTTTCTATTCTCATAAACATAACACTCACTCAAGAATAGACAGCATTTTAATCTCTAATGATTTGACAGACTCCATAGCCAGCACTAGAGTAATTACATGTCCCCTTTTTGATCATAATTCTATAATTTCTGAGGTATTGATTAATCCTAATTATTGTATTCAAATTAACAGAATACCTGCCTACATTACAAAATTAGAAGATTTTAAAGAATTTATATCTTCGGAAATTCAGAACTTTATCGAACTTAACAGCACTAATGATATTTCTGAAATATATATCTGAGATGCTCTAAAAGCATACTTATATGGGAGAATTAAAAATTGGTATCACAAAAACGGAAATTGTGGGATAAAGAATTACATGACATACAACTAAAATTAGATAATTTAAAGCTTAATTTTAAAGGAGATAAAGACATAAGTGATAAGAGAATATAAATAAATTCTTTAAATAACAAATACCTGGAGATACCAAATCATAAAATCAAGGTTAATTTGGAAAAATTTAAACTAATAAGCTTTTCTACAAATCCTAGATCATTAAAATTGTTAGCTAACAAATCTAGGAGGCTAAATAAAATTAATCATATTAATGAAATATTTTCACCAAAAAAGAAAAAGATGGTCTCAAATTTACATAATTTCTTAACTGAATTTAGGGAATCTTTTCACAACATTAATCAGAAACCTAATACACTTGATTGTAATGAGGGCATTAAAGCTTTTATTAATAAATATACTAATAAAATGTTATCAGAAGAACAAACAAATATTATAGATAAACCTGTATCTTTTAAAGACATGCAAATGAAAATTACCAAATTAAAACAAAATAAAGCCCCAGGTAATGATGGTATTATACCAGAAATCTATAAAATATTGCCAAATAATACTTTAAAATTACTTCATAAAGTTTCTAATATTTCCCAGAATATTAATATAATCCTACCTTCTTGGAAATATACATTTTTCTCTCCTATACTGAAAGCTAATAAAAACCCCACTAAATGCTCCTCATATTGACCTATTTTCTTGCTTAATACCAATTACAAAATGTTTATGTCCATATACACCGATTTTTTACCAAATTTAGTAGATGAAGATCAAACAGGTTTTATAGTAAACAGAAACTCATATGACAACATAAAAAGAACATTAACTTTGATTGAATCTGTCAAACATTTAAATAGGAATCTAACACTAGTTTAGATATAAATTCTGCCTTTGATTCAATTAACTGGGAATACTTATTCATTCCTCTGGAAGAACTAAACTTTACTAATAAATTTATAAATCTTATATCACAGCTATATAATGGCAGTCAAGCTTTCATTAAAATTGGTACAAGTATTTCTCAAAATATCCCAATAGTTAGGGGTACCAAGCAAGGGTGCCCATTATCTCCTTTATTATTCACATTAATTATGGAACCATGGGCGAATTTAATTAGATGGGATAATGATATTGTAGGTTTTAAATTAAATCCTAAAGAGTCCTCTAAAATACAAATGTTTGCTGATGACATTCTTCTTACTCTTGGTGGTGAAAACTTATTCATTCATGCTCTCTTTAAAAATATGAATCTCTTTCAAAAAGAATCAGCCCTAATTTTTAATAATAATAAAACACAAATTATTTTAATTGTACCAAAAAGATTAATTTGCACAATGATTTTAAAAAAATATCTAGCACAGTCTTATCAAATTCTTTATTTAGGTATTATAATAACTAAAAATATTAAGAATAGTATCCAAAAAAACTACAATAATAGCCTTATGACAATAGAAAGTCTGATAAAAAATGGAATAAAATACCTTTTTCTATGGATGAAATACTTTCAATTATTAAGATGATTCTCCTTCCTAAAATACTTTACATAATCCAATCTATTTCTTTACCTCCCCCAAATTCGATAATCAAAAAAAATTCAATGTTACAAACATTCTTATGGTTTCCTAATAAACCTAGAATTACATTAACTTATCATATGAAAAATTGGGACAATTGTGTCATAGCTATGCCAAATTTAGAATTGTATTCAATCTTGTCAGTGATCAAAACTATATCCCTTCTTATAGACATAAAATATCATGCAAAATGGAAAAATTTGTTTGAAATACTAACGAAAGATACAATAAAAAATAACAACTCTCAGAAATTGGCATTAGTAAATAACTCATTTATTTGGACACTAAAAGATTACTTCTCTGTTTTTCCTTCTCATAATTTTAAAAGTAATTATTTGGCACTCCTTCTAAAATCTTTTAGAAACTATATACTCAAATTTAGCTTATATAAGGATTGGTTATTTCTTCTTTTCCCCATAGCATACTCAAAAGGAATCCTTTTGTCTTCAGATTTTACAAAAATGACATCTTTTCAGCAAAAGCAATTAACTTTTTGGTATCAAATGATGCCAAATAATGATTTGAAATCAATAAATACACAAGACTGAATTCAAGGTTTATTCATTTTTATGGTTGGACCTTCAAGAAGGAAGGAAATATATCTTAAACAAAACTGAATCGATGCCTTCTTCCACTAAAAAAGCAATACCTAGTTTAAAACATTATATGATGCTATCAATACAAAATATTTCCCCAGCTAAAAGCAAGTTATCACATATATATAAAGCAATTAAATTTGATTTAGATATATTTCCTGATAGTCAATGGAATTATATTTCTTTTATTAACAAGCAACATCCTACGAATAATGATAAATTAAATATATTAAAACCAGCTAGTGTAACTACAGCTTCACCCAAATGGAGAATATTTACATGGAAGTATTTATACAGGCCATTCATCACTCCCCATACCATAAGTAAAATTAGTAAAAAAGATGTTACATGTTGGAGATGTAATAAGGAATTGAATGCAGATTGGTCTCACATGTTCTTTGACTGCATAGAATTAAAAATAAAATTGGGAAGATATAAATATTTTTCTACAGGCAATTTTCATAGATAATTTCTCATTATTTAAATCACTGGTTTTATTCAACACTCCGGTACCAACCTGTATAACAGAATCTAAATATCCTTTGATTTGGTCCATACTATCTGTAGCTAGGAAGACAATTACAAAGAATAGGAAATCTAATTCCTCCCCTTCAGTACAAGAATTTAACATTTTACTTACTGAAGCTTGTTGTTTGGAAAAGTTGACTATTAAGTCTTGATCCTCTAGGAATACTACTACATATAGTATCTGGAAGAAGATTTATGATCTGTTAGGAAAAATAGCCTAATAATCTTGTAAATATCAAATGTATATAAATATATATGTACCTTCATCCTATATACTGTATATGGTAAATGTTTTTGTACATAGTTCTAAATATGTTTTGATTTTGTGTATGATCTTTTTAATATCATTTAAAGGTTGTTCAATTTCTAAGATGTTTCCTGTCTATTTAACATTATTTTCTATGAAACTGTTTTTAAAAACAAAGACAAATGGGTTAACATATTCCCAGATAGGCTTATTTCTCTCAAGACATGTTTCTCAAGGGTCAGATAAAAACTAGCTTGAGTCTTCGAGGGGGAGAGAATTGTGATGATATTGGGAATTGCCACAATAGCTAGCTGGAGTTTTGTAAAGAATGATATGTCCTTTGAATATCAAATTGATTTATACAAGATTCTGGTGTTACAAATGTATTAGAGCTGTTTGTCATTTGTATATCAAACTGATTTTTACGGACGCTTGTGCTGAAAATGTTTTTGTGAGCATTGCTTGTGTTTAAATGAATTAACAGGGCACCCTGCTGAAATGAAGAGAAATGTACATGTATTTTTCTAGCTGAATTAAATGTGTAGTTTTAATAGAGGATACTGGCATAGAAGAGATTAACTTTAAGAAAAAAAAGGGAAATGCAAATGAGCTGTTAAACCATTAAAAGGCATCCCACAGTGTTGAATAGGACTGGAGAAACTGGGTCTGGGGAAAGAGCCTTTGTTCATTAACTCAATGAAAGAGGGGAGTCCCCAGGCACTGCCATAAAAATTTGGATGTGCATTGTGGCCGTCTGTGCTAACTTACTGTCTCAGCTTCAAAGGGGAATAATGTGAGAACCTAGAGTCAGGTGATTAAATGAGATCATTCTGCCAGCCCTCTTGAAAATTATATTTTAGATAGTATAAAGAGAAATCTCAGAGTACAGAGTATTCTGTTTGGAAGCCTGAGGAGAAAGACCCTCACCCACAGCACCTTGCCTTGCAGTAGTAAGTAACTTAACTAGGGAACAGTGATTATTTTAGATTAGTCAGGAATATAGTGAAGCTTAGTTTAGATATTTTTTTTTGTCTGAGTTTGTCCATTAATGTTCTTTTTAATATGTTCTGTTATATGAACTCTGTGGTTTACAGTGGATATATATTCAGTATGTTCATGCTCTTTTATTATTTATTATTAAATATATTTAAAACGTTTGATGTGGTTGATCTTTTAGAAAGTATCTAATCTTTGAGAGTACTTATATTTGTTTGGTGACACTGTGTGGGACACTCCAGAAGGCCTAGCCATCTTGGTCAACTACTACTATTTGTATTCACATTAATATTGCAAAGTATAATTGGATACCCTTTGTAAGAGCCTTATAGTAACTGACTGGTGGCAGTGAATCTACCTTATATTCTGGGCAAAGCTGGTAGAGCAGGTATCCTGTGCCAGACTTTCCCAGGTGTTTGTGTGTGTGTGTGTGTGTGTGTGTGTGTGTGTGTGTGTGTGTGTGTGTGTGTGTGTGTGTGTGTGTGTGTGTGTGTGTGTGTGTGTGTGTGTGTGTGTGTGTGTGTGTGTGTGTGTGTGTGTGTGTGTGTGTGTCAGCTACATTGGGCAGGGACACAAAGCACTGGGTTTACAGAGATGGTGCTAGAGGACATGGCTTGGACACTCAGCAGAGGTCCTACCCCTATAGCTGTACCAGTAGGGAGTCTTACTGGGGACCTGGTGGGAGACAGATAAAGAGACATCCAGACCCCTGGCTGAGTGTGTTCCCTGTGTGCTCATAAGGCAAATTGTACTTGATGCAGAGATGTCTGCATCTGGAAATACTGAGTGCATCCATTTGTATTCCAAGTGCAATTTCCTCTCCATTGTCAATGGTGAGGATTCAGGCTCCTTGATTGGTAGTAGTGGTGGACATCAAACAGAGAATCATGTTTGCTCAGCTCTTAACATAATGCAAACAGGGAAGGTACAGCCGGTGGTTATTTATGTAATAAAACTATGTCCACAACATTTCAAACATAGACATCGTAGGTGCTCATCATAGTAACTGCCATCAATTTTTCAATTAATATATCTTGAAAGCCAGAAATGAAACATTATCAACAAACAGATATATTTTGCTGTCAACCCCAATCAGGTCAGTTACTGTATGTCCTTATATTGCAAACAGTTTGGCAGTGAGCATCACTGGACAATGCTGCTGCACAAGTCCAAGCTGAATCCCTGAAATACTAATTACACATGTGCTAATACATTGCCATGATTCGTACAAAGCAGCTCCTCTGTGATGCACTATGTGAAGAGGTGTTCAACATGTGTAACTCTGGTTACTGGGCTGTAATCTTCCAATAACTGGAAATGCATTTATAAACACAAGAGAAGAGCAGTGCTGTGTGCTTCACTGCAAATGGTTTCTGATATTCATGTTTGTCTTACAGCAATGCACTTTCAAATGATATACCATTTATTGGGCCATTGTCAAACAGACTCCATTACAGAGCATATGTGCATTGCTATATTTGTATGGATTTATACTGACACTGGACATTTGCCATTCATGATCATATACAATTGATATTGTCAGCAACCTGTATTAATGTGGCCATACCTTCACCTGATTGTAAAGACACATAACTCCATCATTGCATTACTTCTGTTTCCATAGTGTGTGTGTGTGTGTGTGTGTGTGTGTGTGTGTGTGTGTGTGTGTGTGTGTGTGTGTGTGTCATCTACTCAACATCCTGAGAAACAGGTACATGTTTGTCTCACTTCTGCAAAATATATTCATTAAAGCTTCTTTCATCTCAGTTGCCAAAATGTATTTATATGTACTTTTGCAAACTGCACTCAGAATCATATCACAAGACCTGCCTTTGCACATAAGTCTCATAACAGTAAATGTTACCTGCAATGGTATGATGATGTCATCTTCTATAAAGTGCACTCTGAAAACATTAAACTCAAGCATCTCTAGTGATGTGTACATTAAGTACTGTGTTTTTTTTAGCTTGTGTAATTAGATAGGTAGGGGCTCTAATCTCAGTCAATTTATGTGTGTGCATTCAGGAATGCACGACTTAAGATCTTATCACCCAATCTCAAGTTGCATTTAGAAATTAATTTTACATTGATATGACTCCACAGCAATTTCATACAGCCCTCCCAACATCCTCTTCTCAGTATGCACTGATGATGTCATTCTGTATAACGTGTATGCTAACAATGTTAAAATCAGACTTTTGTGGTCACGTGAGTATTAAGTACTGTGCTCTCTAGATTTTGTAATTAAATGGATAGTAGTTTTAATCTCACACCAGTCAACTTGTGTATTTATGTCTTTGTCTGAGTATGTGCATTTTGTCAAAAGAGCATAACTCCAGGTCCTGTCACTCTTATTCAAGCAGCATTCAGAAAATACTTTTACATTGATACATGACTCCACAGCAATTTCATACAGCTCTCCCAACATCATCTACTCAGTATACACTGATGATGTCATCCTGTATAAAGTGCACCCTGACAGTATTGAAATTAAACTTCTGTGGTGGTGTGACTGTTAAGTACTGTGCTCTTTAACATGTGTAATTAAAGAGAAAGGGGGTACTACTCTTATAAGAGTCAAGTTGAATGTGCTGGTATTAATTAACTATCAGATTGGAGAGAATCTTACACCAGGATGTGAGTCCACAGCTATGTCAGACACGCCTGCCAACATCTTTTTCTCTGCATACACTGATGATGTTATGCTCGGTAAAGTTCACACTGACAGTGTTAAAGAGAGACATGCATGGTGTTGCCAGCATTTACTATGGCACTCTACAGCTTGTGTAAGTAGATAGGTAGGGTTTCTACTCTCTAATCAACATGAGTGTGTATGTGTATGTGTATATGTGTGTGTGTGTGTATGTGTGTGTGTGTGTGTGTGTGTGTGTGTGTGTGTGTGTGTGTGTGTGTGTGTGTGTGTGTGTGTGTGTGTGTCATCTAATCAACATCCTGAGAAACAGGTGCATGTTCATCTCACTTCTGCAAAATATATTCATTACATCTTCTTTCATCTCAGTTGCCAAAATGTATTTATATGTACTTTTGCAAACTGCACTCACAGAATCATATCACAAGCCCTGCCTTTGCACACAAGTCTCATAACAGTAAATGCTACCTGCAAAAGTATGATGATGTCATCCTCTATAAAGTGCACCCTGAAAGCATTAAACTAAATCATCTGTAGTGATGTGCACATTAAGTACTGTGTTTTTTTTTAGCTTGTGTAATTAGATATGTAGGGGTTCTAATCTCAGTCAACTTATATGTGTGCATTCAGGAATACATGACTTAAGGTCTTATCACCCACTCTTAGGTTGCATTTAGAAATTACTTTTACACTGATACATGACTCCACAGCAATTTCATACAGCCCTCCCAACATCCTCTTCCCAGTATACACTGATGATGTCATTCTGTATAAAGTACTCTAACAATGTTAAAATCAGACTTTTTTGGTCACATGTGTATTACGTACTGTGTTCTCCAGCTTTTGTAATTAGATGCATAGTAGTTTTAATCTCACACCAGTCAACTTGTGTATTTATGTCTATGTCTGAGTATGTGTGTTTTGTCAAAAGAGCATAACTCTAGGTCCTGTCTCTCTTATTCAAGCAGCATTCAGAAAATACTTTTACACTGATACATGACTCCACAGCAATTTAATACAGCCCTCCCAACATCATCTTCTCAATATACATTGATGATGTCATCCTGTATAAAGTGCAGCCTGACAGTATTGAAATGAGATTTCTGTGGTGGTGTGACTGTTAAGTACTATGCTCTTTAACATGTGTAATTAAAGAGAAAGGGGGTACTACTCTTATAACAGTCAAGTTGAATGTGCATGTATTAATTCAACTATCAGTCTGGAGATAATTTTACACCAGGATGTGAGTCCACAGCTATGTCAGACACGCCCACCAACATCTTTTTTCTGCATACATTGATGATGTTATGCTCGGTAAAGTTCACACTGACAGTGTTAAAGAGAGACATGTGTGGTGTTGCCAGCATTAACTATGGCACTCTACAGCTTGTGTAAATAGATAGGTAGGGGTTCTACTCTCTAATCAACGTGTGTGTGTGTGTGTGTGTGTGTGTGTGTGTCTGTGTGTGTGCGCAAGTGTGTTCATTCACCTATCAGTCTAGAGACAATTTTACACCAGGATGTGAGTCCACAGCTATGGCAGACACTCCTGCCAACATCTTCTTCTCCTTTGCATACACTGATGATGTCATCCTCTATAAAGTGCATTCTGACAGTGGTAATGACAACTCTCTGTGTTGGTGCTAGTCTTACATTGCGTGGAATGCAGCTTCAATAACTATAAAGATGTGGTGTTTGATTCTGAGCTCAGAAAATTGGTGTGTGTGGTATATCATAATCATTATATGAAGTTTGAATCTCTTAATTTGACTCTCACTCAGGAGAACCTGTTACACAGCCACCTGAATCCAACATTTCTTTTTCCCTCTGTACACACAACATTCATTCTGTAGAACATTGAGGATGTCATCATCTCAAAGAAGAAAGCCATCTCAAGACCACTGGATGTGTCATTGATAATTCAGTTATGGGGTTGTGCACATCACTTACAGAAAAAGGCAGTCTGTAAATATGGATAAGCGCAGACTTCAGTGAAAGATAACAATAACATGAATACATCCAGATTTTTAATAGGTATATTTGGTTCCTCTCTATTCTCGTTGGCCAAGCACATGTGGCTTCATTGCATCAAGAAATTTGCATCCAAGTGCTAACTCACATCAGGGAATACATGTCCACTTTTAATTATAGCTTCCCTGTATCTGGACTTGCTCTGCTCCTCATCTCTTGTCAAATGGTCTCTCTTACCTGTGTTAAAGTGTAATTTATTTTATTTTTGCAGTCACTAAAACCGTATATCTTATACATAGTATGGCACAATTGTTAAGCAATCTGCTGTCTGTACTGCATCAATGCTAGTAAGCCTGCTAGCCATAATTTTCTTTTTATTTCTTCTTATTATTGTTATGTATGCATGGTGTGTACTGACTGCACTCCAATATTTGGAAAAAGACAAATCAGTTAAGCATCAGTAAGGCAGACGACCTGACCTTAACAAATGTTAAGCACCCCCTACCCCTGCAAAAGTCAGTAATGTCAGGTCCAATGCTAGGCAGTAAAACCTGCCTGTACTAACTAGCAAATGACAGTGACAGAACAAAACATTTGTTTGTGCCTGTACTCTTAACATGTTCCTAACTACCTATTAAAAAATACTTAAAGCAGAGTTGCTAGAATATTAGGATGTGTATTTGTCTGTATAATCTGAAGAAAGCACATGCTGAAACTCAAATGTATTTTACTATTTAATGACAAAAAACACATATTTTAAGAGAAACAGACCAGAAATATGAAGCAGTACTCTAGATGTCATATACAAATGTAGACACTTGAGAGGTATGGAGGTAAGTGTAAACTTAAAGACTGTGTTATACTATCTCTCTGATAGGACTCCATTCACTACAAAGAATTACGATCATCTCACATATAATAACCACTCTAGAGGTGAATTTCTTGGTATCCATTTCTTGAATACGTAATAAGCAGGTTATGATCAGCTGATCAGCAACCTGATCACAATCCTCTATTTTACAAGTACTTGTCTCAGACTACACCTATAGATATAGATATAGACATACATATAGATATAGGGATCTCCTTCATAATGTCGACTTGCCATTTCATCGATGTTCAAAACAGCAAGATAACAACTCTGCAAGTTTATGATTATGAACTCCCAGAACATTGTATTACCTCTCTGGGAAAGCAACTACTTGGCCACCATGGTGAACGTTGCCCTTTGTCCACTGAAGTGCAATCTTGAAGTTGGTATATTTAAGTAGGCAGGGTGTGAGGGGAAAGCCTCCCCACTTCGGTGGGTGTAATTTACTTCAGTTTGTAATGTTATCATTGGTGGCCCAGTGGTTAATTTCCTGGAGAGAAAATATGATGTTCCAGAAGTTTGTGATTGTAAAATCACCATGTTGTTGTCTTGCTGTTTTGAACATTGATGAAATGGTAAGTCAACATTATAAAGTATTGCCAAACATGTCTTAGTGGTAGGAGAAGATCATGTGTTTAGGTTCATAGGCCCCATGTCCGAGGAGGGGACATTAGAAATTGCTCTGATGGGAGGGAAGTGAAATGGATGTTGAGATTTAGGGCTGATATAGGTAGAGGTCTCAATGAAAGAGCCTCCTTAAAGCCCTTTCTGAAATCCAGAAGACTGCACATTGTTTAAGTTGATTAATCTGTTTATTTTAAATCAACAAAGGCTATGAAATGCTTATATTAATTTTATTTGTATATGTTGCTGCCATGCATAAATATATAGTTCATAAAATTATATAGCTTATTTTAGAATAATATGGTCATTAACTGCTTTTTAATAATTTTATGTTTTTTATATATACATATGTACATATTTAAACGCTGTTTTGAACATATATACAGTTTATTTTATGCTTTAGGATGTGTGTATATATGCATAGACTCCTTATTCATTTGGGAGATGTTCCTTTATATATTTAAAAATTTACTTAATTGACTGAATGTTCCGATGGTTGAATCATGATATAATAGAACAGTGAACTACACTATCCCCGGGATTCATGAACCTTGCGCCAGGCGCCAGCATAGCGTCGGCGTTATAACGCCAAATATGGCTGCTGAGCGATTCAGGTATGAATGAATTCCACGTGCACTACCGGCATGCGCCGGACCGTCTCCGCCCCCGGCGTAGGTATGCAAAACACACTGTGTGCGGTATTGCACCATGCAAATGAAGGCAAATAGCGATCCACGAAGTGGCGCAGGCGTAGCGTAAGGGCACGGCAATGTAAACCAAAAAAAACAGTTTACATTTACCCAAACATGACCGAGGAGTAACGGAAGGCTGTCAAAGTCAGGTATCATACAGGTGCAATATGCCAATGTGGAAAGGCACCGAGAATGTCCAAAGAAAATATGCACAAAATGTAAAAATGACATAAATGGCACGTACGTAGAAAGAACAGCAGACCCCCCCGGATATGTGCACAGAAGTTGCAAAGCAATGAAATAATATGACAATGTCCTAAAAGAGCAGTATAACACACATCAGCTGCACAGCCACCACACACCATAGTATGTATGTAAAGCTTCAACCCCAGCGCAATGGTTGTCAAGGAGTGGTGGCGGTGTTCGGCGCCGTAACCATGTATTAGTAGTCAATTCTATGCAAATGAGGCAGATAATAGTGAATCGCAAAAACGGCGCCGGTGTAAGGATGGAGCAAACGGCGCAGCGGTACTACACCGAGGAGTGGCCTACACGAGATACATGTCAACCACAGAGGGGTGTGCCACCGTAGGAGGAAGGATATTGGAGGTCAGCAAATCTGGGCTGTACAATGCACATCACAGCATCAGGACTGGCGTGTGAGGAAATAGATGCGCTGAGAGTACATAATGCGCGCACAGATGCATGTGCACGAGGATGACTACGTTCCCCAAACCAGTCATGTGACGGCCTCCCCGTCAACAACCACGGATATAGGAAGGTAATGCGGAGAATACGAGGAAATGCGGAAGCAGTGTAAACGGAGCCGTAATGAGCAATCAACACCAATCAATCCAGGTAGGGCAAACGGCGGCAGCTGGTAACTCTGCATGCAGACCCCTGCATAACGGGAAAGGGGAGGCATATGAATGCAAAGATAGTAGGGGATGTAGTAGAAATGCAAAGAGCAAAGAACCGAAATAGCACAGCCAAGTACAGAGGTAGCATAACTGCGGCTGCAGATAAAATGCATCATATGCCATGTGCCTGCAGGATGCAGTAATGTAAGATGCAAAGCCAAGGCAATGCAGGCAACTGTAATGTAACACTAAAGGCAATACCGTTGCAGTAGCAACCGTAAAACAACGGAAATAATCCATGGATACGGCTGCACAGACACACCCAATGACATCACCGGGTATACAGCACAACAGTATTAAGTGTGAATGCACACAACACACAGCGCGATTTCCCAAATGCCGCACCGTAGGGTGTAAACAGACGGGGAACTTTTAATATGTATATGCTGGGTGCTGCCGTGGCCGTGATGCATAGGTATGTGGCAGAGACAGACGGAGTTGCGGAGGATGGTGCCGACAACTACTGTAGGCCTCACAGGAGAAGGAGGGTGTTCAGACCAAGGGTGACCTACCAGGGGCTGCGAGACCTGGAGATAGTAGAGCGCTACAGGGTGGACAGGGACACGTTACAGCAAATAGTGGAGCTATGCTGGCCGCGCCTGAGAACAAGAGACAACAGAGGGGAGCCCATCCCAGTGGACACAAAGGTATGTGTGAGCTTGCGAATACTGGCTACAGGTACCTTTCAAAGGCCAACCGGGGACATAATGGGCATCTCACAGGCATCAGCATCCAGGGTACTACACCAGTTCCTGGATGCCATGTTACCACATGCCCATGAGCACATATATTTCCCCAGATCTCAGGAGGAGTTGGCTAGCAATATGCGCCGCTTCCACCGTGTGGCACAATACCCGGAGGTACTGGGTGCGATAGACTGTACGCACATAGAAATTAAGTCACCACCCGGGGAGCAGGGTAGACGCTACATAAACTGCAAGGGATACCCCTCCATCAATTGCCAGGTCGTGTGCAATGCGCAGGGCATTATCATGGATGTGTGTGCTGGCAGCCCTGGAAGCTACCACAACTCCCATATCTGGCATGCCTCACAGCTGTATCAGGTATTCACCAGGGGGGACATCACACAAGGTCACCTTGTGGGGGATGCTGGCTACGCACTGGAGCCGTGGTTGATGACACCCATCAGAAATGCACACACACACATGCAAGAACGCCATAATGAGGCACACGCACAAACAAGAATAATCATAGAGCGTGTGTTTGGGATGTTGAAATCACGGTTCCGGTGCTTGGATACATCCGGTGGAGCCTTGCAGTACTCTCCAGGCACAAGTGCCCACATATTCATAGTATGTTGTACGCTACACAATATGATTCTGTGGAAACAGCTGCTGCAGGGACATAATGCTGGAGGGCCACCAAGCCCGCCACAACTGCCAGGGCAAGCACAGGCACAGGGCGTTCAGCGCCATGGACACACTGAGCCAGCCCCAGTAGGTAGACAGAGGTGTACCCAATATGCCTACGCCCTGGCAAAGAGGGAACGCATAGCACATACTTTGACAGTGTAGGCCCCATGGACTGACACCTCCTGACCTGCACACACAGTAAAATGGACGCCACACAAACATGTCCGCCCGTAATGTGTACCGTATGTGCGGACGTATGTGTGACTCCAACAAAGGCACCGCCCAAACACTGCACACCCAATAGCCAGCAGAGCATGGAACGCCAACACCTCACCGCATGCTGGTTCTACAGCACACGGCGTAGCCGTATGCTGCCACTATCGCCGCAAGTCGACTACATATGTACTCATGTGCATACACAGATACGGAAATAGATATCAGTACACATGTAGAAATATATGCGCATACACAGATATAAAGTACAACAGGGTAATATGGAACCCAGGGATGCAAGTTCACAGATAAGTAAGACGCGAAATCTCCACATAGTAAACATAGTGACCGACAACCCGATCATCCGGGAGGGTGGGCAGAGCAGGTAACGCCAGCCATGGAAATGTCAACCTGCATCAATACATATCCGCGTGTCGGGATGATCACCAGTCCACGGTACAGTAACGGGATATGTGCGTGTCATATCCATATGATATGAGTGCGGAGATACACGCCGCCGCCGGCGATGCGGCCAACGTAGGTATTGTGTTCAACTGTCGGTGCGAAAGCGGCAAGCATACCAGTGAAGTGTACGACATTATGAGGAACGTACCTCATTTGGGGTGTAAAACAGTTCATGTTCCTCGCAGTTCCTCAAAGTTCCACATTGAAAATGTCTGTCAAACATCCATTGTTAGGAATGTATATAAATGACATCCTGGTAAATAGAATTTAATCATAGTAATTCATTAAAGGTTCTTCACTGTAAGTAAATCAGCATATTATAAACATCCTATGACCTACCTAGCTGAAGTTGTCACTATGCCATTACTATGTGTTCCACATTATGCCCATTTGTTTCACATTACTAATGTGTGTGTCCCTCAGTTTGGAAATAGAAGGTTGAGAGCCATGGCGGCAATATGTGTATGTGTGAGGTGAGGTTGTCGTGTGTTCCGCTGTGTGTGTGTAATGTGTGTGCCACTGTGAAATGTGTATGTAGATGACATGTCACAGGCGGAGTGTAATAACATGCGTAGGCATACAGTACAGGAACCATAGGCGTATGTACAGCAGTACCCACAAAGTAGTACTGACATCTCCTCAGTGGCTATGCACATGGTGACGTAAAATGATGCAAAGCGGAAATGTCCCAGAATGTACCACAGGGACATAGCCAACAGGAGATGCAAAGGACGCATGTACAAACCATGACCGTATGTATGGCGGCCATAAGGTAGACTTAACATGATCCGTCGGCAACGTTACACAGCATCAGGCATGTACGGCGAAAATACGAATGTGCTATCCCGGCACCGATCGTGAACACTTACGGTCCCGTAAATACCGCTGTGTGTTCCACGACCGTTAAGTAAGCAAGCGGCACACGAATAGGAGGCTACCGGTAGCATACAGGCCGTCCCAAGTATAGGACCACAATCACCGTAACTATCAGTGACAAAATGCCAATGGATAGTAGGCACGGACGAACATCCGCAGATATATAACCGATGTGAAGGAGGAATACGTGCAGGAAGCACACATGCAGGCGATACCGACACCACACGACATCAACAAAACAAACATTCCCGGAACAACAGACAGGTAACCTGCAGCTCCCCAAGCAGGGATGGAGCACACACACAAGCATATCTTGTATGTATAAATGCAAGACTCACACCCCGCACCGCCACCCACATCCGCAGATATACCCCATCGCACATATCAAAGGGATAACAGCTAAAGCCGTGACAAAAACATACAGGCAGTCAATGACAGCGGCATACCCACAACAAGCCGCGTGGGAAACAGTAGCAGCAGCTGATGCATCCGTTGTGTACAGGAATATAACAGCTATGTTACACATCTGAATGCACAACGCCATCGACAGACGCCGCCAGGACACGGAGACCCACATGTCGAACAGAATTCCATACCCAACACACACAATCCACGGCTAACACCACAGTGAAATGTACCTGACACCACACATAGCGGATGCAGTCACACAAACATGATACAATACATACCATCCTCACGAAGGTATTGCAAATAACCAACGGCCACACGAGGAATGAACCATGGCCTAGTGCCGACGCGTAATGTACAAAAGGAGGGGGATCACCGGTGATATGCGCATAAGTACACACCGAGGAATAGCTATTGGCATGATTAACCCACATGCCTCAGGTGACGAATTAATATAAGGAAGACTCCCTGGATATTCAAACCGTATGTTCATACCGAACAAATACCGAATACAAAAGAAGGAGTAGCAAGCAAGTACTGACGAATACAGAACCAAAGGCCGGAAAGGTATGTCGAACCCACGACATGTACTGTTGTGTAACGCATGATACGTATGACAAATCTGTACAGTATGTGAACGGTGTGTGTAGGTAAAGATACCTGTCCATCAGGCAGAGAGTGGTGAAAGTTGGTTATGTAATGCTAAGCCACGCAGCATACCAACGACTGTGGACAACGTGTGCACAGCAGTGGGACAACATGTACACACCCGGGATAACCCCAGGTTAGGCCTGCCACCTTTTCAAATGGCCAAAGTGGGACATTTTCGGGACACACATCAGATGTTACAGGTGGACACATACCCATGGTCAGTACAAAGGGTAGAACTTTACTCATTTGCCTAAATAAAAGTGTAGTCTTGTAGCAGTTTAGTTGCTTATTGTGTGTCTTGTAACATTTAGGAATTTACATACATAAATAACTATGTTATGCAACTCTTACATAAAAATGGGACATAATTATGTCCTACAATCTCAGGACATTTGCCATTTGTAATATGTTTTGTCAGGACACAACTGCCCAAAGAGGGACTGTCCCTTGCAAAGTGGCACAGGTGGTAACCCTACCCCAGGTCTGCCATAGGGGTTTCAAACACAGAACAATGCCACCACCCACGCTGATGCTGGCAGTGGATATCCAACAATGAAGTGCCACAGCAGGATAGGACATGTATGTATAGTGTCACAGCACACATGTGCATGGGCATATACCGTCGATGTCATATGGAATGTGCGCACGACGTGCACGTATCCCACGCAGTAGGGGTGACTATGTCAATTATGTGTAATGCAAAGCTGTCATGATGGATATGTTCAGAAATCATAGACAGTATCACAGGCATAGCATGCATGATGGAGGGATGGCCTAATGTTATGTACATAAACAAGATATGTATGGCCTGCACATATGGGACAATGTAGTAGCAGAATAGTTACCCGAAATGGAGGGAACAGCAAGTAAACATGTCCAAACGTTCCGTAGCAGGTGCAATGTGTGTCACAATGATGTCCAGCAGGGCCGTGTGTAAACACGTGTGCAATGTACACAGTAGTGACACCCCCCCCATGGTAGTGTCCACTGAATGGCAGAAGTGGATGTCAACTGTTATGTCTATATAGTACGTCCGCTGTGGTGGTACCATGGGTCTGTGTCACCCTACCAGCAAGGGAGCTATCACATGACTAGTGACACAGTGTGCCCCTGTGGGATGTGCACAGGACCTATGTCCCACAGCACGGTGTTTGTCCAGTCTGTGGATGTCACACAGACGCCCGGGCCGAGCAATGTGGCATGTGTGCACACATGCAGGACTGCTCCTCCCACCCTGCCCACTGCAAACGCCATGTAGGAGTACTACATGCATCAGTACTGTGGAGAACATGGCCCATGGCAGAGTAGATTACAAAAAACCCTTTT